>NW_027495570.1:0-147902 GCF_021521415.1 Bidens hawaiensis | reverse complement strand
TATGACGATTGGCCAAAATGTAAGTTAAGATCACTGGAAGTAGTTGATCTAATCACGAAGCGTTTTGAAAAGTTCTACAAGGATAAGGATGAAGAACACGGCAGAATTTAAAACTGTTATCTCCGATAGTGGAGTCCACTTAGAGCTTTTGTAGAATAAGCTGGAAAACAAACATATGATTGACATTAGAGTGGTGGGTTCGCGTCTTTATGTTGAAGGGTTAACTATGGTTGAGAAGAAAATGAAATTGTTCAAATCCGAAAATCCACTATTGGAATATGACGCTGATGAGGCCAAAGCGACCCTAACCAAGGAAGGCCATTTACACATATGGCTTCCTCTCAGGAAGGAAGGTGAGAGAAACTTTTTAAGTTTAAGATTGGTAAAGTTGACAATTTTTAGGGCTGGTTGAGAGATCTTGGAGTTTTGCTATGTGTTTATTTGAATTTTAAAGAAGTGGCAGCAGCAGCCACCATTGTAACCCAGCAGCTCCTTTTATTAATGTGTTCTTTTTGTCACACCCCGCCGAACAGAAACGGCGGCGTGCGACGTTTATGGATAATCACAGCTATTAATTAACGCGTGATCCTACATGCGATGCAATGCTCATATATGCTCACAAATTTCTTCTTGATTTAATAACCTGAAAAACATACTTAAAATCAACATAATGTTGATGAGTTCACAGGTTTTAAATGCATGATTAAACCCGTTGTTTTGAAAATATCGAGTTTCAAATATTTAAAATGTATAAAACAAGTAATGATTCTCAAATATGTGCTTTCATGATTAAAACATTTATCAAAAGCTTATGATTTCATGACAAAAACGTGTTTTAAAACTTGTTTATGTTCACATAAATAAAACGTATTTTAAAAAGTTATTTACGTCTTCGTGATTAAAACGTACATTAAAACTTATTTATGAAGTGGAAAACTTTGTTTGTTACGAATGCGATTTCCCAATTAGAACGTTGTCCAAATAGTTATGTTTAGGAACTTAAAAGCCCTTCTATATATAAGTGAGTGTATGCGACGCAATATGATATATACGATAACCTAAACAAGATCGATAATCCTTTGTAGACTAGCTAAGAATACAAATTAATATATGACAATGAGCCTATAATCAAACCTAAATCCATATGTATACCCGATAACCGTCCCATCATGGTGTGAATTATATAATATATGTTCCCATTAACATGTCGGTTAGAGCGACTAACCATGAGCGGGGGATCAATCCCGATAGTACTACCCACATATTCCTCGGCAAAACCCATAGTTATTGATTATAGAATGTATTGATCCGAAGATATTAAGGGCCTCGTGTAACTCATGCTCATATAAAGATGCTATGTCTTGCTCACTAATTATCGTATTAAATAAGTTTATGCAAAGTTGTCAAATAAGTTTGTGTAATGTTACGAAATAAGTCCATGTAAAGTTATAAAATATGTTAATGCAAAGTTACTGAAGAGGTAGGTCCCAGCAGAGCCCAGTTGGACCCGCAAGACTCACCTTAAACAGGGACGTCTGCGCAGAGACCAACTGGATCCGCAGGACCAACCATGCTCAGAGAAGTGACGTCCTTACGCGCAGTATGCAAGCTGGTCCCGCAGGAAATGCCTCCCATGGTGAAGGACTCCGCCTGTTCCCGCAGCCTCGGATACAAGCCATGAGGGAAGGCCACCCGCGCAGCATGGCTACACGCACTAGGCACTTAACTCTCCCCAGTGTCACCTGAAGGAATGAGCAAAGGCGGGAGGGGGAAAACTCCCGCCTAAATGAGCCAGTCCGTATGATGGAGGATCTTTTGTGTGATACCTGACGAGGTACAGACAAAAGATCTGACCAAGAATGCGACAGCTCACTGACAGCAGCATGGCAGACAGCACGCCACAGCACTGTGACCAATAGCCGCCGCCTACCCACCAACTCCTGCCATACCACGTGCCTAGCCTGTAGTTGGCAGAAGAGGAAGAGTGCACGACACGCCTGCTCTGTGTCAGCCGCTACCTATCCACCACTCACAGGCAGGGCACGTGCATAGGTTACAGTTGGTAGCGTGTTGGGCCGGCTAAACCCCTTGGAAACCTACCTTCGGCTATAAATACCCCAATGGTATGATCATATTATCATCATATATACCTGATATCTGCTCTAGCAATCTCTTAATATACTTTTATATTTAAAGAGCAATCTAGTCTGATTCTCACGCCGGAGGGTGGTCACAAGGAGGAACCCCCCCCTTCTCAGTGACGAGCTCACGGTGTCTGTTTTGCAGGTTATCAGAAGAACCATCTTCCAAGGGTCTAACCCCTCGTGGGAAACAGCTCTCCAATCCCTAGGTTACCAGTAATCTGCCCGGGGTCTGGTTAGTGTTTCTTCATTGGCGCCATCCGTGCATAAAGCTAGAACTACAATTTTCTCCAGTTTTTTCAAAACTTTCTACTAAAGATGGTTAGAGAAATTCCGGTAACCACAACCCCAGCTATTGGGGGGAATACCGGCAACACAGTTTTTACAAACACTACTCCGGCTACCGAAGCCGGAGCAAGTGAAGTAAATTTTACGAACACTACCCCACTTACTAAAGCAGGGGCAAGTGCAGTAAATGACCGCCTACTGGGATCCACCGATACCCAGTTTGAAAAACGAAGACTCCCCCGCCAGACTCTCGACGAAGTCAAGGCATGGGCGGAGGCACGACAAAAGGAATTCCAGGCTGAGTTGAACGAACGCTTGCGTTCCGTGCAACAGGCCGACGAATTCGAATACTGGGAGGATGACTCGGAGGAATCCGACTCCGACGCGAACCCTCGCCATAGGGCAAAAGGGAAGCGTAAGGAAACGGACTCCCAACCGAGAAGGCATTTTGGACAAGCCTTCAAACCAAAAAGCACAGGTGGAAGTTCACGAGACTTCTCCAAAACGTACAGACCGAACGTTGCAAATGCGGGAACGTCCAAATTTGCAAGGGACATTGCGGAGGCAATTGCCCCAAAAAGTGCCAAACAAATGCCCAACATAGGCACTTATGATGGTATGTCCGACCCAGACGACCATTTGAACAGGTTCATAGCAGGGGCAACCGTCAGCAACTGGACGGAACCCACGTGGTGTTACATGTTTCAAATGACGCTGGTAGGGGCTGCTAGGGTTTGGTTTGATCGTTTACCGGTTAACCACATTTACGACTGGGCAGACTTCCAGCAGAAGTTTAGCCAACACTTCAGCCAGCAGCGAAAGTATACCGAGGAGCAATGGACAATCCTCAAATGCATACGGGAAGAAGATGAATCTCTGCCAAACTTCATCACTCGCTTCAACTCAAAGAAGTTAAGTTTGGGCAATATCAGCGAGGATCTTGTTCGCGCAGCCTTCATCCAGGGCGCGCAGGACCCAGAGCTTATCCGCACCCTAACGGGTAAAGATGGAATGCCATCCACATGGGATGGCATCATGACAGCAGCTAAACGCTATGCGGAAACGGAGAAGCAACTGGGTAGAGACCTTCCGCAGAACACAAACCTTTACACCCAGAGGACGAGAGAGGACAACGTCCTCACCGCCCGATTGAACAAAAAACGGAAGCAAGGCATTTGGCAGTCAAGGGTAAACTTTGACACCTCATCCGACTTACAGCACCGATTGGGTGAAAGGGATAATGTAAAGCCACACCGGAACTCCAGATGGACGCCACTTACCAAAAGCGTCACTGACATATTTGCTACTGAAGAGCTCCCATGGCCAAAGCCTCCAGTAATCCGACATCGTCACGATGCTGATCGGAGCAAGTACTGTGACTATCACAGAACAAAAGGCCACAACACTGAAGAATGCATAGACGTAAAAGACATGGTCGAAACATTCGTCAGAGATGGAACGCTCGCGCACCTCGTGGCGAAATGAAAGCTAAGCAGGCAGGCAGGTGCGTGTGGAACAACTGCTGGGGTAAACACGAATAAAAAAATCAGCTTCAATATGGAGACTACATGCTGCGTAAAGAACGAGATCCCGAAACAGGTGCGTGTCGGCTCGATGGCACTCCTGTCCCAACATGGAAGGGAGTTCAATTACACAGTTTGCATGTAATCAATTCCAATTTGTACAGAAAAGGCCAAGAGCCACTTCTAATGGAAATGATTCTCTTTCAAACGTCGAAGCTGATGATTTACATTTATACTTTTGTACACACTAATATGCCGGTTTTCACCGCATAATTACAAAAAGCGTCATTGCATGGGAAGGCGGTCCTACCCGCACGAACCCAAAAAGCATGATAAACCTTCACGCAGGTCAGTTGAAGGGGAAAAAGTTACCATATGAAAGTGCTGGTCTATCCGCACGAATCATTCGAGGAAACTGCACCAACCTATCAACAACCGCGCGTGGGACGGTTCAAAATTCTTAAGAGGAAAAGGTAAACCTACACGCAGGTCAGATATGGGTAAAAGTTATGCCATCCTACTAAGTGCAAGTGACGGGTCTACCCGCACAATCACGAAAGAGGAAGCAAAACTTCACACCTATTATCAGCCACGTTCAAAGGTTAACTTATCCTCAACAGGTAAACCTATACGCAGGTCAGATATGGGTAAAGTTATGCCATCCTACTAAGTGCAGGTGACGGGTCTACCCGCACAATCACGAAAGAGGAAGCAAAACTTCACACCTATTATCAGCCACGTTCAAAGGTTAACTTATCCTCAACAGGTAAACCTATACGCAGGTCAGATATGGGTAAAGTTATGCCATCCTACTAAGTGCAGGTGACGGGTCTACCCGCACAATCACGAAAGAGGAAGCAAAACTTCACACCTATTATCAGCCACGTTCAAAGGTTAACTTATCCTCAACAGGTAAACCTATACGCAGGTCAGATATGGGTAAAGTTATGCCATCCTACTAAGTGCAAGTGACGGGTCTACCCGCACAATCACGAAAGAGGAAGCAAAACTTCACACCTATTATCAACCACGTTAAAGGTTAACTTATCCTCAACAGGTAAACCTACACGCAGGTCAGATATGGGTAAAGTTACGCCATCCTACTAAGTGCAAGTGACGGGTCTACCCGCACAATCACGAAAGAGGAAGCAAAACTTTAACCCATCAACCACGTTCACAGGTTTAACTTATTCTAAACACTTGGAAAATTGCTATTTTAAACTAAGTATGCAAGTCATAAGTTTATAAAGCAAGGAACCCAAAGAAGGAAATAACAATCTTATACGCAAAAAGATTAATATTTCAAGAATATTACAAGAATGGCCGGGTAACTACCCGCCTAAAAGAAATCTATACAAAGCTAAGTCCATCCTAACAGTGGGAAGGGATCTTCAGGATCAGGCTTCAGGGCCACCTCCGCTTGGACCAGCACCGTCAGAGCGCGGCTGCCCAAGGAAAGCCTTAAGGATGTTTAGCCCATCATCAGCAGCAGCAGCTTCATTCACCTTCTCCACCACTGGATGCGGGAAGGCAGCGTACTGGTTCACAGCTTGGTCATAAGCAGCTTCAGTATTAACATTGAATAAAGGGAAGTTGGAGGGCGGAAAGCCTCTCTCAGCAAACCCTAGACCAAGCAGGAAGCCAGTCTTCTCCCCATCCTCATGAGAAGCGTTGAGGGCTGCGCTCATCGCATCATCATAAGAGGTCTCAGAAAGGACCCGACACACAACCTACAAAAGAAAATTACAAGTTAGAACATTTTCTAATTACAAGTAAAAAAAAAAAAAAAAAAAAAAAAAAGAGGATACCTGAGGCAACGCTTCTCGAAGTAGCCATTGGAGGGTAGCTTGCACTTCGTCACGGGCGCGTTCGGCTTCGCTTTGGTTCAGATTGGCAAGTAATACTTCCTTTGCGGCAGCCTCTTCGACGCCCTTAAGCTTCCGCTCGGTTTGGTCAAGCACCCCCCTCTGGTCAAGAATCTCTTGCAGCTTCTTGGCATCTTCCATTGCCAAGGCGTCATGAGCATGCTGAAGAGCCTTTAATTTGCATTTAAGCTGCTCATTCTCTTCGCGAAGTGGCTCAGCAACAGCTTCAGCCTTGGCAGGCAGCCCTCTCAGTTGAGTTTCGCGCAGTCTCCTTGGCCAGCCGAAGCTGTTCATTCACAGCTTGGGCAGCCTTGGAGCGGGCCTCGAGTCGCGCCTGGACTTCAACCTCGAGGGCCTTGAATGCCTTCTCCTTCTCGGCTGCGGCAGCGGCCAACTGCCGGTTCTCCTCCCGAAGAGCCCGCGCTTCAGATACATCTTTGGCGCGCGCTGCTTTTAACTTGTCGTTTTCACGACAAAGCAGCTCGAAGCGGGGCTGCGTCCGGGCCTGGAGAACCCGAAGCTCATTGGTTAGCCTACCCTCTTGGTAGCTAGCCATGGCTTCCCCCAAAGCACCATGAGGAGCAGCGTGGCGAGCCCAGTCCACGCACTCCACAGGGGTGCGAAGGGTTGTTCCTCGGCGTATGTTCCATCTTGGAACATACACTTCATTGGAATCCGACACTGCAAAAGAAACAAAGGCAGTTAGGAAAAGATGACAAAAATATACAAAGGAAAAAGAACCCTACGTACCTGTAGGGTCAATAACAGGCCGATAGCCGCCAAACCCATCACCTGAACCTAAAGGAAATCCATCCAACAGGTCAGGCAGACGGGAAGGTGGCATAGATCGGCGGGAAGCCCGGCGCGTACCTGATGGTCCGGCCGTCGGTGCCGGTGGCGCAGGTATAGTGGCAGCCGCTGTGGTAGCCATTGTTGGCGCCGCCTCCTCAGCAACAGTAACCGCCGGCTCCGTGAAAGATGCTGTAAAAATTGCACTCACGGCCGGCGGAGACACCTTCTCAGCTGGAACAGCCTTGGGAAGGCTGGAACCAGCGGAAGCAGGCGCAGACGCCTGGGTCGACGCCTCTGGAAGGCTGACCGAGCCTTCCCTCATTGGCGGGGGAATACTTGCTCCAACTCCACCCTGGAATGCGTCAACATCCACACCTGCACAAGCAAAAGTGTTAGAAAAATTTATTTGAAACAACAAATCTAGACAAGAATTATGGGGGTACTTACGGGGTTTCTTGAGCTTGAACGCACGGACGAGCGGGGGCGAACCCGATGGAGCCGGCCTCTTGACACCGGTAACCGTCGTCGTCGCTGCCTCCCCGGAGGTAACAGCTACAGCCTCACCACCGGGCTTCCCCGCCACCTCTGCACTATCTGACTCCGAGTCAGATAGGACTACCGGGTCGGCCGTAGAGGCCACCTTCTCCTTGCCTTTCCCGACGGCAGCCTTTTTCTTCCGCACCAGTGGAGGACCTTCTGCGGATTCCTCAGAAGAAGAAATGTCAACTCCAGCAGCAGGCACAGCATTGAGAGGTTCAGGGTAGAAGATAGGCTTACCTGGCCGTCGGTGGCTCAGGATCTCTTGGCCTGGCGGGTAAACCTCCACGAACCGACCCGCGGTCTGCTCTAAGATGGGCAACTCGTTCTCGTCCAGAGCACGAGTACCCATCCGCGCAGAACCATCTTCCTCCCGCGGGTTCAGGAGCGACTGAAGATCGTTCCCCTCTGAAATCAACAAGAAAGTTAGAAAAAATCGAAGTCAGCAGAATGAAACAAGACGTACCATAAGGGACAGAGTTCGAACCATATTCAAGGACGATCGGAACCTTATCCGCATTCGCCGCTTTCCACACCCGGCTCATCCCCAGCATCACCATCGCCGACTCCGGAAAACGGAAAACCGGGGACTGGACCCGGGATATCTTCGAGAACCATTCCGCCTCCTCGTAGTTGAGGGCGGGAAGGTTCGGAAGCGCCTGGCCATTCTTGAACTTCATGGCGATGGGGATGGCGCGAGCGGATATGAAGAAGAACTCTCTTCTCCATGAGCGAAGACTCCGCTCGGTGGTACAAATCTTTAAACCCTTGATACGGGTTGTAAGAGTGTACCACCCCTGGATGCACCTCCAAGTGTAGAAGGTCATCAGACGGTCAACAAGGGGCTCAAGGCCCAGTATCCGGCACACCCACTCAAAATGCCGGACCTTGGCAATGGCCATGGGGTGCACCTCTGTCAGATGCACACCGTGCCTCTCCAGGACACGATATACAAACTTTGTCAACGGAAACCTAAGGTTTCCGTAGACAAAGAATGCAGCATAAACCCCGATCTTGCCACTAGGGGCATCGTACACAGTATGGTGGGGTTCAGGAAACTCAGGCTCGAGAGACTCGAGCATGAACTTCCTGACGATATACTGGTACAGATCGACAGGAAGAGAGCACTGGCATTCGCCAGCAGTCTTCTGGTCATCAACATCATGAGAAGGCATAGTGGAAGAAAGATGAAAAGAGATTTCAGGGTAATGCGTTACTGAACAGAAAAATTCACCGGAAATTACTTGAGAAGAAGAGATGAAAGTGAAAAGTGTGAATTGCAAATAACCCTCTCCCCCTTTATATACTAATCGCAATTAATGCGGTGAATTTAATGCGAAGGAGAGAGAAATCGAAGGTGCAATGAAACTATGACACGTGGCAAAAAGCAGACTGGCAACAGCTGTTGACAGGACGTGTGCCAGTAATTTCGCGGCCACGCGCCCGAAAAATCGCGCCCACGCGCCCGAAAAAGCGACTGGAATGACCATGTTCTGTCACGTCACCATAACTTCCTGCACGTCCTGACAGTCAGAAGAAACCGTCGCGCGACGTTTGAGAGGTTTGGACTGTTCCTATCTTTCCACCAACCTTTCGAATTTCAAAATTCAAAATTTAAAAAGAAGCGGGAAAATACCCCCTTACCTTGGCGAACAAGTAACCATATGACGGATGCGGGTACAGTGTTAAGGCAAAACCCTTCACATACCTAGCACCCGCAGGGAATTGAAGCCAAGAACCTTGGCGAACAAGTAACCATAAGACGGATGCGGGTACAGTGTAAAGGCAAAACCCTACACATACCTAGCACCCGCAGGGAATTGAAGCCAAGTACCTCGGCAACCAAGTAACCGTAAGACGGATGCGGGTGCAGTGTAAAGGCAAAATCCTTCACATACCTAGCACCCGCAGGGAATTGAAGCCAAGAAAACCTTGGCGAACAAGTAACCATAAGACGGATGCGGGTACAGTGTTAAGGCAAAACCCTTCACATACCTAGCACCCGCAGGGAATTGAAGCCAAGTACCTCGGCAACCAAGTAACTATAAGACAGGTGCGGGTAGAGTGTAAAGGCAAAACCCTTCACATACCTAGCACCCGCAGGGAATTGACGCCAGGAATACCTTGGAAGTAAAGTAACCGTAAGACGAGCGCAGGTACAGTGTTAAGGCAAAACCCTTCACATACCTAGCGCTCCGCTGGGAATTGAAACCAAGAAGGATCTTCTGGGCAATGCTTGCGGAAAAGGAAATAACATCCCCGCATAGCGGGAACGTCGAGAACTACGTTGTTTGAAGCTCCAGGATGGAGTTGGTGGTTTTAACATAATTGATCACTATGTTCAAAACTACCAAAACCTCATGGAGAATCCACACAACTGGGACTCAATGCTCCTGACTTGAGAGGAGGTTACAGACCTACCCACATCATACCCAAAGACCAAGCAGGAAACTCGGGCATTTCTGCAAGTGACAAGGACTTCCCATGGAAAACCTTACAAAACCCTTTTCAAAACCCTTTTAAGTCCAAAAGTTCACCTCACTTTATTAAACACGCATGAGAAGAACATTGGACTGGGGGGACTTGAAGAGGTAGGTCCCAGCAGAGCCCAGTTGGACCCGCAAGACTCACCTTAAACAGGGACGTCTGCGCAGAGACCAACTGGATCCGCAGGACCAACCATGCTCAGAGAAGTGACGTCCTTACGCGCAGTATGCAAGCTGGTCCCGCAGGAAATGCCTCCCATGGTGAAGGACTCCGCCTGTTCCCGCAGCCTCGGATACAAGCCATGAGGGAAGGCCACCCGCGCAGCATGGCTACACGCACTAGGCACTTAACTCTCCCCAGTGTCACCTGAAGGAATGAGCAAAGGCGGGAGGGGGAAAACTCCCGCCTAAATGAGCCAGTCCGTATGATGGAGGATCTTTTGTGTGATACCTGACGAGGTACAGACAAAAGATCTGACCAAGAATGCGACAGCTCACTGACAGCAGCATGGCAGACAGCACGCCACAGCACTGTGACCAATAGCCGCCGCCTACCCACCAACTCCTGCCATACCACGTGCCTAGCCTGTAGTTGGCAGAAGAGGAAGAGTGCACGACACGCCTGCTCTGTGTCAGCCGCTACCTATCCACCACTCACAGGCAGGGCACGTGCATAGGTTACAGTTGGTAGCGTGTTGGGCCGGCTAAACCCCTTGGAAACCTACCTTCGGCTATAAATACCCCAATGGTATGATCATATTATCATCATATATACCTGATATCTGCTCTAGCAATCTCTTAATATACTTTTATATTTAAAGAGCAATCTAGTCTGATTCTCACGCCGGAGGGTGGTCACAAGGAGGAACCCCCCCCTTCTCAGTGACGAGCTCACGGTGTCTGTTTTGCAGGTTATCAGAAGAACCATCTTCCAAGGGTCTAACCCCTCGTGGGAAACAGCTCTCCAATCCCTAGGTTACCAGTAATCTGCCCGGGGTCTGGTTAGTGTTTCTTCAGTTACTAAATAAGTTTATGAAACGTAATGAAATAAGTTTATAAAAAGTTATTAAATAAGTTTATGTAAAGTTACTAACTAAGTTAATGCACAGTTATCAAATAAGTTTAGTATGTTTCTCCCCCTAGTTTGTAAAACAGTAAATGAGAAAAGGGGCCGTGAAACTCACCTTGGCGTCGGAGAGTAATGTGTAAGAACTCTTGTTTGTATTCGTCCTACGTGCGTCCTACGACAAGTACAACTAACTTAAGGTCGGCTCAACATATTAAGTTAGTATGCCGGTTTATGCTACGCGTTCACCCAACACCTAGACTTATGCGATGACACGACTCGTTGGTGATACTCATAGATTTGAATACTCTACACAAATTATTTATGTAGGAAAATTCATATATAGTAAAATAAATAATGTTTAAAAAAATATTTTAAATAAGTTTTTACGTGTGATGGGTTTGTTAGCCATGTTTATTAGTTCCCTTAATATTATGATTTCTTGCTTTAATAACTTAGGTGAACCTACTCTAGCATAACCTTTTTAACTAAAATCATGTGCACAAGAAAGTGGGTTAGATCTAGGCTTACTACAGATGAAATACTCATATGTTGGAGCTAAGTAGAAAATATCTTGAATACTAGCACTTGAATCCAACTCCTAGAACTTGAATACACTTCTAGAATATGATTATATCTTCTTGGACTTTCTTTCACCGTATTATTACCTTGTTGTTAAGTAGAAGATAGATGATTATGATGAGATTGGGTTTGGTTTCTGTTTGGATAGGGGAATGAAGAAAGATTTGGTGTGTGTGTGTTTGTACGAAATGGTAGAGGGGTGTGCAAAGGTTGGTTGTTTGCAAATTTGGTATAATGATTTAAGTCCTCCAAGTACTTATTTTTATAGTCATTTGCTCATGCCTTATGGCAATGTATGCATGTGCATGTGCATGTGCATGTGCATGTGCATGTGATAAACTTTGTGTGAGTGTACTAATATCAAGATCAAGAGTGTAGAGTGATTAGGGTGGGTTCACAGTTTAAATAAAGAGTAGTAAAAGAATAATGTTAAGGTAGTGTTTGTTATGATGTAATGAGGGAAGGAATGAAATGGCTCATTCAAAGGTAATGAAATTAGGCATGTTTGGTTTAAGAATGAAAAGAAATCAACCATTACCAAGGGAATGGGTTCCTTTGATTTCATTCCTCCCAACCCCCTTCTTTCATTTTCATTCATGGCCATTCTATTTTTGGTTTCCTTGTTTATAACAAAATTTATTCTATTCCTTCATTGTTTCCTATTTACCAACCAACATAAGGAAATGATTCATTTCATTTTTATAGGAACCAAACAAGGCAATGGAATGGTAATGATCCATTTCATTCCCTCCTTCATTCTATTCCCTTCTCCATTCCATTCCTCTTTAATTCCATTACCCCATACCAAACATAACCTAAGGGTGTTTTCCTTGGTTGACTATTGCTACTTCCCTTATTTGGTGAAAAGCTTCTTTAAAGTATGTTTCTTATATTGTGACAATGTGCATGCATGTATGAGTGGTAAGGATGAGAGTGATTATATGTGCCAACCGTATGTATTAGAGAGAAGGGTTTTACTTTTGCTTTCTCATTTCTTAACTTTCCTACACTCCTTTCTTGTATAATAATAATTGAGTTAAGCATCTTTTGTCAAGAATTTAAACAGTCGTTTGTTTTTTTCCATTACAACACAAAATGGTATAAGGCATGGAATGAGACTTGTCTGCCTGTGACAATACTCCATATTCGGTCAATGTAAGGGCCTCCCAAAACCAAAATTTGGAGCTAGAGCTAAGTTAGTTTAAGGCTTCCAATTCATAATTAATCGGTTAGTTTACGTTATTTGCATAATTGTTTGTACTCTAATATAATTAAGGGCACTTTGTGTTAAAAATTTTCGTAATTGTGTACTATTTTTTTTGAGAATATTAAGTTTAAGCTTAGATTTACTCTTATATTTTGATGCTCCATGTGTTCGTTTGCTCAATTTTCTTTACTAAATACAAAGTACCGTTATACTTTGGACACATTTCAAAATAGTTATGTATATGTGTGTGTATATATATTGTCATTTTTCCTTTGAAATATAAAAGTTATTTTTACTATTCAAAATATCATATCGTCGATCGTCGTGTCGGGAGTTTGTGCGCATGATGCGGTAATCCCCATAATCACCTAAGCTATATGATATCCATGCATTGCACTTTACTAAACTTAAATGGCATAATAAATATGAACGTGATTTAAGATGATATTCCTGTTTAATTAATGTTAATAAATTGTACGGATATTACGGGTTGTCACATCTTTTAGTTTTAATTAATATGTTCTTGAATGAATTGTGTGTGTAACTAGTGTATCCTGAATTGGAGGATTAATTTTGTGTTCTTAAATCTCTATATGCTTGGATCGAACGGTTCTACGGACGTAATTCGAGTCTAGCTTAGGGTGGAAGGTTGGGGTGCAATAGGGTGTGTTCGGTGTGAGTTGGGGGTTGCCTTAGATTTTTGCGTGTTAGTCTATGGGGCATGGTCTACGTGGACAAAAATGATGAAAATGATCTCATGAAACACCACCCCCTCATCCCACTCTCACGCGTGACCTGATGGGGGCTTGACCACATTCATGCTCGTCATGGAGCTTGCGCCATTTCCTTCTTGAATATAAATTGAATTTAAAAAAATAAGAAACAGTAAGAGAAAATGGAGAATGATTCGCACCTCATAAATGAGTAACGGAGTTAAATGATGGATAAAAAAGCTGATGTGACAAGCGATATAATCACACTGAACCATACAATATAGCCTAAGTGTGCTAATAGTGTGTTGATACAGAAATGGTATTCTTTTGGTGGTTTCCTCGTTTCAGATAGAAAATTCACTACAAGAAATTTGGGCCTTTACCTACACATAGTATGTGTGGGTAAAACCCTATTATATGTTAGTAGTTGTCTTTACCTAGAGGTGCACAAAAAACCCAAACCCGAAACAGGACCCGAAAAAAACCCGGAATCGGGTTTTTAATACTCGAACCCGTACCCGCCCCTACCCGTAGGGTACGGATAGGGTATGCATTTTGGTATCAAAACCCGTACCAGAAACCAGACCCGATTTGTACCCAGTAATATCCGAAAACCAAAACCGGGTATCTCAAATACCCAACCTATACCCGAAATTACCCCAAAAATAAACAACCAAAATACATCTTAAAACAAACTTTCATTTTAACCAACCAAAGTACATCATAAAATCTAATAGGAAACTCGTGCGATGCAACGAGGACGTGGTTGATTTTGAGTCAGTTTGTTAAGGTGAGAAAAAGTGGAAAAAAATAAATGATTCTAACTAATGCCTTCAAGTACGTTTATATCGTATATCCGCAACCAACTCACAAGTGAGCATCAAGTGATTCATATTCACCTTTGTATGCATAAATGTTTTAACGCTTTTTATCACATTTATTAGGGTGTTCACTGGTTCAGATAACAGATATTCTGTTTGTTTGGAATTGAAATTATTTTAACCATAATCAAAATACGAACTGAATTAAATTAGGTCGGTTCTGGTTAAAACCAAAACAACCTTAAGTTAAAATACGAACTTGAAGCAAACATGTACTCTAAAAAAACTTATACATATATAACTTAAATCATATATAGTTGCTGTCAACTTCATAATTAATTCAATAAAAACAAATATATTTACAACAATGCATCAAAACATGTCCAAGTAAATACACACCCTCTACAACATCATGTGACCCACAACGATAAAATTACAAGTATAAACTTAAGAACTCTAGTTTCACACCAACACACATCTTACGTTGTAACACGCTGGCTTAAGCGGAAACGCCTAAGTGTGACGTACAGATTGCTCAAAACGCATGTGACACTATTAAGTGACAATATTATCATTAATTAATTTCAACATCAAATACATAAATTTGAAAACATAGAAATACAAGAAAAATAACCAAAACTAAACAGTTTGTCCATTTATTTAAAACATAGAAATACAAGACAAACCCTAGATTTTTCAATTTGGGGGGTTTTTGATTTTGAGTTATAGAGTGAAATTGAACACTATGACTGTGTTCTCCTCGAAAAACTATGTGATTTGTACTATTGATTTGCTTGATTTTGTGAAGAAATAAGAAAGATGGAGATGGAGGTTGGTGATGGTGGTTTAGGGTTTGAGAGGTAGAAGATGAAGAATTCAGTGGGATCCAACGGAACTTCAATCCATTAAAACATTGACATGTGGTGCAATTTAAAGGTCCAAAAATTCCGTTGGACGGTGTTAAAATTCCGTCGAATCCGACAAAAAATGGCTATTTTGAGGATTTTTTTTCTTTTTTGTAAACCTATGCTATTTTTAAAATAAACTAGGATTTAGGACCCGCGCTTCGCGACGGGACCGTTAAATCGAACAAAAACACATACGCAAAAAGGTTAAACTATAAACTCGTTGCCGACGCAATCATTCTGTATCAAGTTACGACATCAAAACTAAACAAAAGAAACAAAGCCGTCAATGCCAAAATACAACAAATTATATCATATGCAGAACCAAAAAAACTGGCTTGTTACAGCTGCAAACAAACACAAATTCGGTTACTATCAGCGGTACCAACACAAATTTGTAAACATAAATTAGTAAGCCAAAAAAAAGTATTTTAAAGGCGAGGTATCAAACGTTGAAATGCGAATATAAAACCATGCAACGATGGGATATTTTTAAATCATGAAAAAAATTTCGGTCATTGTTTAGACATACTATAAAAAAATATAAAAGCAAAGTTTAAGAAAACCATTTAACCGACAAATAAAACATGTAAAGTCGACACTCGCTCAAGTTTAGTGTTTAAAAATATAGTTTGTTAAGTATTTTATTTAGTTTAAACAAAAATAAAATAAAGAAAATAAAATCCATTATTTTAATTTTAATTGTGAAATTACGGATAATGATTTAGTTGTTATAATTAATAAAATATTAAAATAATGAATAGTATTATTGTGAAAGGAGTTAAATCCCCCTTTTAATATATATGTTAATTGGTCAAATATGACTATTTTGAGAAATTTTTCTTTTCCAATTGCAACCAAGTCTAATTTACAATTACATAGCATTAAATTTAACTATTAGATCCAACATAATTTGATCTTGATTTTTAAAATCAGCAATTAAATAATTGTAAGACCCCGAATCTCGGGAATCCTACAGTTGGTAATCACATCCACAATTTCCCCAAAAATTTAAAACCAAACATTTCATTTTATTTAAAACCATTTCAGAGTAATTTAACAGCGGAAATTCATAAGCATAAAAAATTCCCAAAACCGGAAAAATACCAAATGATAAACTGTGGGAAAAAGTTAAGTATCTAAAATCCCTAAACTGAAAATAAAGTGAAGTGTTTGTTTTATTTTAAAGTCCTCGTCTAGAAATGCCTTCAACTCCGAGTAGCATCCAGCACGTCCAAGCGGTAACATCCACTCCTTAACCTGAAAGTCAATCTAACATACACAAAGTCAGCTCTAGCTGATTGAGTTCAAGTTTTCATAAACAATATTCATACTTTATTTCAAAGTTATAGCTCGAAACAGAAGAGAGGATAATAATAAAATAATTAATATAATTCACCAAATAATACATTCATCGTCGAACACACATACACGGGCCTCTCCATCATGAGTCAAGACTCGAGTAATATATTTGACCCGGACGCGGTAAGACCTAAGCATGTGACATGAGCCTCTCCACCACGGGTCAAACCCGAGTAATATATTTGACTCGGTCACAGCTTACACATCCAAGCACGTGATACGGGCCTCTCCACCACAGGTACAACCCGAGTAATATATTTGACCCGATCACGGCTCAACATACAACGGGCCTCTTCACCACGGGATTTTAAAACCCGAGTAATATATTTGACCCGCCAAAATGATGATCACGCCACACGGGCCTCTCCACCACGGGATTTGAAAACCAGAGTAATATATTTGACCCGGTCATGATCACCATGCACACACACATCAATAAGCCTACTCACATCATTCTTAGTCACGAGGAACTAAATATCATCACACAACCGTAGGCTATAAGGTAACACATACTCATACATACATACACACACACACACATATACATATATATATATATATATATCTATATATACATACATACATACCTCCATACATACATATATATATATATATATATATATATATATATATATATATCATCCCAACATGAACTAAGTAAATAGGTCTACTCGTATTCAATTTCTACTAAGCCTGTTAACTTCCTCGAGTCTAGACCATCAACGACGTATGTAACCTTAAAGGATATAAGACCATAAACGAGTCTAAAATATCCTAAACCGTAGCAAATAATTCCAATATAGCTTTCAAAATGCACAATCACGAATAAGACCATGTAGTACCACTCAAATCGTTGTAACGAGTAAAATCGTATAAAATTTGTATTTCGGTGTATATGCAAGCCCAAAACGTAAAAAGAGTAAAAAGGGCATCATGAACTCACCTGAAACGAGCCACACAAACACCAAAGAGTTTGAGAACTTCGAAGCCAATCCACAGTTTACAAGCCTGTCGGATTGCACACAAAGATTACTAACTAAACGTACCAACTCATTTATCCTACGAGACGTTCCGACTTGATTTGATTGACCTAGAGTCTTGATGTTACCAAATTCAATTACATCAGCCCCCGAGGCCATGTATTTATCAAAACCACCCTTAGTTAATTCCGGAGACAAAGGATTTCCAAACTACACCTGAAAGTTGTTGGTTTTATCGAATACGGGCGTTAACGGGTCGTTTATGCACTTAGCTATCAACTCAGCCCCGTGTGGACCAAATTTAGTAAAATCACAGCCAACAAGTCCACACGACGCTACACGAGTTGTGTGACATCTGACCCGATCCGACCCGACCCAGGTACCCGTTTCTCTGACCCGATCTCTTTCTTTTATGATTTAATATTTATTTATACTTATATTTTACTTTCAATAATAATAATATACTTTTCCCTCCCGCCTCTTTCTCTCTCTTTCTTTCCGCCGTTCCGTCCCTCTCCTCTCTTTCCGCCTTCTTTTCCCTCTTGTCGCCGTCCCGCCCTTAAGCCTTGAACCCTTTCCTTAACTCTTTGCTTGTCCTTTGGTTCTTCCCGCCTAAGGATGTCTGCAGCTCCACGCGCCAGACTCCTTACATGGAAGCCTGCGTGAAGACATCTTGTTCCTGCGATGCGTGAAGAGAACTCTTCTCGCAGCGCGCTAAGAATGCATGTTCTTCCCGCAATGCGCTAAGAATGCATGTTCTTCCCGCAATGCGCTAAGAATGTATGTTCTTCCCGCAATGCGCTTAGAATTCTAGTTCTTCACGCAGCACGCTAAGGATTTGTGATTCTTCCCGCAGTGCGCTAAGGATTGTTGTGCCAGCCTTCGCGCTCGCGCACTCAGCCTTCCCGCGCTTAACCCTTGTATCTTCTGTTTATTCTAGCCGTTTGCTTTTGTAATGTCTTTTCTTCTGAGCTGTTGACCTAACCTATCTAATGTCTGAATAGTTACTTTCGGCGCAGCATGCGTACCAACCCCATTGGTTGGTAGAAAAAGTGACTGACATTATCTTTTGAGATCTGCTTTTCCATGCTTTAACCAGTAACTTTATCTGTCCTCTCCCATGCCTTTTTACTGTTCCCTGTCAGCCTTTTTCTCTTTTTCCTTGCTGCCATATCTTTTGATATCTTTTGCTTTTGGAATCTTTTGCTTTTTGAGATCTTTTCCCCTTTTTCTAGGGATTGTGTTCCCTAGGGTTTCCCTATAAATAATAATGTTAATTTCCTAACACTACACACACAAAGCACTTAATCTCTCTTATTCTCTCTTGCTCCTTGCTCTCTCTGCCGTCCTCCTCTCTGCCTCCGTCTTCCTCCCTGTTCTGCCCTGCTTTTCCGGTAATATATATATATATATATAATAATTTACTTATGCTAACTTATAATCAAGACTTAACCCAATCATTAAAACAATAATCTTGTTTATAGGTTAACTTGTGCTTGTTTAAAGTTGGTTCTTGCTTTATCTATCATCGCATCTTTATCAAGTGAGTAATCTCGTACCTAATCCCTTTTTATTTTTAATGTTTTGGGATGTTCATGTGTTCGTACAAACTTAGAGTCTTAAACTTGTTTATGAACTTTAGTCGCGCAGTATCCCATGTGTTGAGGACGTTTACTTGGCTGTTTATTTGTATGTGTGTATCATTAACCGCTTTGTTCGGCCTATTCCGCAGTTTTCATGGATCCATTAGATGAACACGGGAGACCTATCGTTTACGGTTTTCTTTGTTTACACTTGCACAGATGTTTTCTCGTTTTTGTGCTCAATTGGGAGCACGGATTGAACTATGAACTATGAGCTATGATCTATCTAGGCTTGATCACAATCTGATTGCACCCTTGTTAAACACCAGACATACACGTGTTGCGCGCAGATTTATTGTTATCTATGTATTGTATTAAACTTGATTTCTCACCAACACGCAAGTGTTTGACGTTTATTTTAACACATGTTCAGGTTTGCAGTAGTTGTTTTGGAGCTTGTGGACACATAGGAAGTTTTCTTTATTTTGGACCTAGATTAAAATGTATCAAGACAAGTTATTGCTGTTCGAATATTATGATTTATAATATATTGATTATGTTGGTTTATTTATATCTTATGTATACGTTGCGCATGCGTGAATGAATGTATTTATTAAATATTGACACCCAATAGTGTCACGAGTAATGAAACAATATGTGGCGCCCCGATGTATAATCCGCCTTTGGTCGGGGTGTTACAGATTGGTATCAGAGCTCGTTGACTTTAGGATAGGTGGTTAGACGTAACGGCCTAGAATACCTAAGAGTCCCTTCTCGCGCATGAGAGAAATCTCATGTTTGCGCGCTTATTGTTAATTACTCGTTATTTATGAATATGCTCGCGCTTGCGCAGTATATGATTTTATGTTTTATTCCGCGATATTTCGATTTTTGTGAATTTCGATTTTTATTGATTTTACTTACATATTCGTTTGTTGGGATTGAAAATCCGAAAAGTCATGGTGATACATGAGTAGTTGATTTTCAATTTCCATTTACGATTATGTTCTGAGGTTGGAGACTTGAAAAGTCATGGTGATACATGAATTGTCGACCTCCAATACTCATTTTCTTGTATGTTTTATATTGAGGATTGAAAAGTCATGGTGATACATGAATCGTCAATCTCCAATACTCGTTTGCTCGTATATTTTAAATTGGGAATTCGGAAAGTCATGGTGATACATGAATTGTCGATTCTTGATTCGAATTTGTTACCTTAATTAAGTCTGCATTTAAAGTCATTTATTTTACTTTAACTTTTGACAGTAACTGACTCCGTGAAACCAAGCTTTTCGAGGTTATACTTTGCGCTAAAACCAAGATATTAACTAAAATTAAAACTTTTATAGAATGCCTCCGCTATCTCGCCGATTTCAGAGAAGAGAAGCCTCGCGCATGCGTAGACAGCAACGTTCCCAGGAAATGGCCGCCGCGATAGCCCAAGCCTTGAGCCAAAACAACACCTCGAGTTATAACATTAAGTCCTTTAACGCGGGTAACCCTCCAAAGTTCACAGGTCTTGAAGGAGCCACCGTGATGCTCCAATGGCTCGAAAAGATTGAAAACACTTTTCTCCATACCCAATGCCCCTCAGACAGACGAACCCTATATGCTTCCAGTGTCCTGGAATCCAGAGCGCTTACATGGTGGAATGGAGTAGCTCATGCGCGTGGCGCAGAGGCTGCTTCTAGCATGACATGGGAGGAATTCAAGGAGATTCTTACGCGAGAATTCTGCCCTCCCAACGAAATTAAGCGCCTGGAGGAGGAATTTTGGAATCTTAAGCAATACAGCGGTGAAGCGCGCGAGTACGCGACGCGCTTCCACGAGCTAAGCTTACTGGTCCCTCACCTTGTTACCCCTTCCCGCCGAGCCATAGAGAAATTCCTTGGGGGTCTCCCCATGGAAATTCAAGATTCTGTATGGGCCAGAAACCCAGTAACCCTCTCTGACGCCATTGAGTTGGCCGCTGTGCTCAGCGACAACCATGTCAGAGCAGGAACCCTGTTCCTGCGGGGAGCTGAGAAAACCAAACCCACCAAGACTGTCCCTGAACCAACAGAAACCAAACCTGAACCCTCAAACCGTAACAACCTCAAGCGCAGGCGCAAGGCCTATGCGCTTACCAACCCGCCCATTGCCCAGCAACCCATTTATCAACCCCCAGTTTATGCGCCTAACCCTCTGACAGCTTACCCAACACCTCCTGTAGTCCATAACTATGCCTTAACCAATCCCGCACTCCCTGCCCCGCCACCTAAGAAACCTTACACAGGAAATCAACCCTTTTGCCCAACCTGTAGACTTCACCACCCAACCCAAACCCCGTGTCGTCAATGTAACCGATGTGGCCGCGTTGGTCACTCTGCTGAGTTCTGTAAAATCCTTCCCGCCAACCCAATTGCGCCAACACCACCAGTCTACCCGCAGAACCCACAATCAATCTACCAAAACCCACGACCCAGATCGTGCTTTAACTGCGGTGATCCCAGTCATTTCCGGAACGCGTGCCCGAGACTACAAGTGCAAATCACACAAGCGAATCCGGTGAACCAGATTTCGAACCAAGTGACGCGTGGACGAGCTTTTAATATAACCGCGCACCAAGCGCAAGCGAATAATGACGTAGTTAATGGTACATTTTTGCTTAACGGATTTTATGCTTCTATACTTTTTGATACTGGCGCCGATCGAAGTTTTATCTCTCGCGCCTTCGAGCAGAAGCTTGCGCGACCGCGCAGCGATTTAAAAGAAGATTTTTCAGTTGAATTGGCTAATGGCGAAACTGTTTTAATTAACTCGGTGATTAAAGATTGCACGCTTAACCTTAACGAAAACGATTTTCTAATCGATCTCATTCCCATGCCTCTTGGAAGCTTTGATGTTATTATTGGTATGGACTGGCTTTCGAAGAATCGCGCCGAAGTTATTTGCGCCAAGAAGATGATTCGCATACCTCGAGAAAATGGTGATCTTCATATCTACGGCGAAAAACCCTCCCGCGGTCTTAAACTTATGTCTTGCGCCGAAGCCCAAAGACTTATGCGGAAGAAGTGTATTGCATTTTTAGCCCATGTGGTTAAACCTGCTGAAGAAAAGAAGCTTCGCGATATCCCTGTTGTGCGTGATTTTCCTGAAGTTTTTCCTGATGATCTTCCTGGTATCCCTCCCGTTCGTGAAGTCGAGTTCCGTATTGATCTTGTCCCTGGTGCTTCCCCCGTGGCTAAATCTCCTTATCGTCTTGCACCCGCTGAGATGCAAGAATTGGCAAGCCAACTTCAAGAGTTGACTGCTAAAGGATTCATCCGCCCTAGCTCTTCGCCCTGGGGTGCTCCGGTGTTGTTCGTTAAAAAGAAAGATGGTACGTTTCGCATGTGTATTGATTACCGCGAGTTGAACAAACTCACCATTAAAAACCGGTATCCCTTACCGCGTATTGACGACCTCTTTGATCAACTCCAAGGTGCCTCTTGTTTCTCGAATATTGATCTCCGCTCTGGCTATCACCAGTTGCGCATCCGCGATGAAGATGTTCCGAAGACTGCTTTTCGAACTCGTTATGGCCATTTTGAATTCTTGGTCATGTCCTTCGGTTTAACCAACGCACCCGCCGTTTTCATGGATCTAATGAATCGGGTGTGTAGGCCTTTCTTGGATAAATTCGTGATTGTGTTTATCGATGATGTTCTGGTGTATTCTAAGACCAAGGCCGAGCATGAGCAACATCTTCGGTTGGTATTGCAAAAGCTTCGAACCGAGCAGCTCTTTGCTAAGCTTTCCAAGTGTGAATTTTGGTCGGATGAAGTACAGTTTCTTGGCCATATTGTTAACAAGATGGGTATTCATGTCGACCCATCCAAAATTGAAGCAATCAAGAACTGGATTACGCCATCCTCTCCTTCTGAGATCCGCTCCTTTCTGGGCTTAGCTGGTTACTACCGGCGATTCATTTCGAACTTCTCGAAGATCGCTTTGCCTTTAACAGCTCTAACGCACAAAGGTAAACCATATATTTGGGGCTCGAAGCAAGAAGAAGCCTTTCTAACGCTCAAGCGTTTGTTGTGTGAAGCTCCTGTTCTTGCGCTACCTGAGGGTAATGATGATTTTGTCGTGTATTGCGATGCATCCAACCAAGGTCTCGGTTGTGTTCTTATGCAACGAGGCAAGGTTATCGCTTACGCATCAAGGCAACTCAAGGTTCATGAAAAGAATTATACAACTCACGATCTCGAACTTGGTGCAGTTGTATTTGCCTTGAAGATCTGGAGACACTACCTTTATGGTACTAAGTGTATCCTCTACACTGACCATAAAAGCCTTCAGCATATCTTTGATCAAAAGGAACTTAACATGAGACAACGCCGATGGAACGAACTCATCAGCGATTACGATTGTGAGATCCGGTATCATCCTGGTAAGGCTAATGTGGTAGCCGATGCGCTCAGCCGAAAACCCTGCCAGCTTAACTGTATTTTGCCGCGCACGCATCTTCACTTTGCGCCGATTCAAAGCAACCTTGAATCGCGTATTCGTGACGCGCAACGCGCATCCATCAGTAATGGTAACCTTCGCGCCGAGTTAGCGTGTGGCGCGGAAGCACTCTTTGTGCCTAATCTGAGTGGAATTCTCTGCTATCTCAATCGCATCTGGATTCCCTTTGATGAGGATCTTCGCGCTGATATCCTGAGTGAAGCGCATAAATCTCGGTATTCTATTCATCCCGGCGCTGATAAGATGTACAAGGATTTGCGCATTACTTATTGGTGGCCCGGTATGAAAAAGGATATTGCTGTGTTCGTAGCTAGATGCCTGACTTGTTCTAAAGTAAAAGCTGAACACCAACGCCCATCTGGTTTGCTCGAACAACCAGAAATTCCTACGTGGAAATGGGAATGTGTAGCGATGGACTTTATTACCAAGTTACCTTTGACAGCAAGCAAACATGATAGCATTTGGGTAATAGTGGATCGTTTGACTAAGTCTGCTCACTTTCTGCCCATTCGTGAAAACTACCGTGTTGAGCAACTCGCGCAGCTTTATGTCAAGGAAATTGTCTGCCGCCATGGTACTCCTTTGAGCATCATATCCGATCGCGATGGCCGTTTTATATCTCGCTTTTGGAAATCTCTCCAATCTGCGCTAGGAACTCGCTTGGACATGAGTACGGCATATCATCCCCAGACTGACGGTCAGTCTGAGCGAACTATTCAGACTCTTGAGGATATGCTCCGATCTTGTGTTCTTGATTTTGGAGGTAATTGGGATTCGCACCTGCCTTTGATCGAGTTCTCTTATAATAACAGCTATCATTCCAGTATTGGTATGGCCCCATTTGAAGCACTTTACGGTCGTAAGTGCCGCTCCCCGATTTGTTGGAGCGAAGTGGGTGAAACTCAAATCACAGGACCCGAACTTGTTCAAGAGACAACCGATAAAATCGCCAAGATCCGTGATCATCTGCTGACTGCCAGAAGCCGACAGAAGAGTTACGCAGATCGTAGGCGGAAGCCTCTCGAATTTCAAGTTGGTGATCTTGTTCTCCTCAAGGTGTCGCCCTGGAAAGGTGTTGTCCGCTTTGGGAAGAAAGGTAAGCTTGCTCCTCGATATGTTGGTCCATTCAAGATTCTCGCGCGTGTGGGAAAAGTTGCCTACAGACTTGACCTGCCGCCCGCGCTCAGTAATGTGCATCCAACGTTCCATGTATCCAATCTCAAGAAGTGTTTAGCTGACGAGAACCTTCACATTCCACTTGATGAAGTTCAAGTTGATGAAACTATGCATTTCGTTGAGAAGCCTGTTGAGATTATGGATCGCGAGGTTAAGCAAACCAAGCGCAGTCGTATCCCTATCGTGAAAGTTCGCTGGGAGTCCAAGCGCGGAGCCGAGTTTACATGGGAAAGGGAAGATCAAATGAAGATCAAGTACCCGCACCTGTTCTCTGCGCAACCTACTTCGAGATAAATTTCGGGACGAAATTTCTTAAAGTAGGGGAGACTGTGACATCTGACCCGATCCGACCCGACCCAGGTACCCGTTTCTCTGACCCGATCTCTTTCTTTTATGATTTAATATTTATTTATACTTATATTTTACTTTCAATAATAATAATATACTTTTCCCTCCCGCCTCTTTCTCTCTCTTTCTTTCCGCCGTTCCGTCCCTCTCCTCTCTTTCCGCCTTCTTTTCCCTCTTGTCGCCGTCCCGCCCTTAAGCCTTGAACCCTTTCCTTAACTCTTTGCTTGTCCTTTGGTTCTTCCCGCCTAAGGATGTCTGCAGCTCCACGCGCCAGACTCCTTACATGGAAGCCTGCGTGAAGACATCTTGTTCCTGCGATGCGTGAAGAGAACTCTTCTCGCAGCGCGCTAAGAATGCATGTTCTTCCCGCAATGCGCTAAGAATGCATGTTCTTCCCGCAATGCGCTAAGAATGTATGTTCTTCCCGCAATGCGCTTAGAATTCTAGTTCTTCACGCAGCACGCTAAGGATTTGTGATTCTTCCCGCAGTGCGCTAAGGATTGTTGTGCCAGCCTTCGCGCTCGCGCACTCAGCCTTCCCGCGCTTAACCCTTGTATCTTCTGTTTATTCTAGCCGTTTGCTTTTGTAATGTCTTTTCTTCTGAGCTGTTTACCTAACCTATCTAATGTCTGAATAGTTACTTTCGGCGCAGCATGCGTACCAACCCCATTGGTTGGTAGAAAAAGTGACTGACATTATCTTTTGAGATCTGCTTTTCCATGCTTTAACCAGTAACTTTATCTGTCCTCTCCCATGCCTTTTTACTGTTCCCTGTCAGCCTTTTTCTCTTTTTCCTTGCTGCCATATCTTTTGATATCTTTTGCTTTTGGAATCTTTTGCTTTTTGAGATCTTTTCCCCTTTTTCTAGGGATTGTGTTCCCTAGGGTTTCCCTATAAATAATAATGTTAATTTCCTAACACTACACACACAAAGCACTTAATCTCTCTTATTCTCTCTTGCTCCTTGCTCTCTCTGCCGTCCTCCTCTCTGCCTCCGTCTTCCTCCCTGTTCTGCCCTGCTTTTCCGGTAATATATATATATATATATAATAATTTACTTATGCTAACTTATAATCAAGACTTAACCCAATCATTAAAACAATAATCTTGTTTATAGGTTAACTTGTGCTTGTTTAAAGTTGGTTCTTGCTTTATCTATCATCGCATCTTTATCAAGTGAGTAATCTCGTACCTAATCCCTTTTTATTTTTAATGTTTTGGGATGTTCATGTGTTCGTACAAACTTAGAGTCTTAAACTTGTTTATGAACTTTAGTCGCGCAGTATCCCATGTGTTGAGGACGTTTACTTGGCTGTTTATTTGTATGTGTGTATCATTAACCGCTTTGTTCGGCCTATTCCGCAGTTTTCATGGATCCATTAGATGAACACGGGAGACCTATCGTTTACGGTTTTCTTTGTTTACACTTGCACAGATGTTTTCTCGTTTTTGTGCTCAATTGGGAGCACGGATTGAACTATGAACTATGAGCTATGATCTATCTAGGCTTGATCACAATCTGATTGCACCCTTGTTAAACACCAGACATACACGTGTTGCGCGCAGATTTATTGTTATCTATGTATTGTATTAAACTTGATTTCTCACCAACACGCAAGTGTTTGACGTTTATTTTAACACATGTTCAGGTTTGCAGTAGTTGTTTTGGAGCTTGTGGACACATAGGAAGTTTTCTTTATTTTGGACCTAGATTAAAATGTATCAAGACAAGTTATTGCTGTTCGAATATTATGATTTATAATATATTGATTATGTTGGTTTATTTATATCTTATGTATACGTTGCGCATGCGTGAATGAATGTATTTATTAAATATTGACACCCAATAGTGTCACGAGTAATGAAACAATATGTGGCGCCCCGATGTATAATCCGCCTTTGGTCGGGGTGTTACAAGTTGGATGGGTCGGTAATTCGCAAGCACGATGCACAAACTACCAATAAACGCGAATGTGCGCCGTACCGACCCGTTTAAGTAACCGACAACCAATTCAACCGAAATACTCAAAAAATCAGTTTTTCACAGCCAACATATCATGCCGAGTCCACAACATTCGAATTGGTTGTCAATTCCCTCAAACAACGCGTTAAACACAACAACTCGCAAACTAGTCAACCGAATCCTAGTTTTCAAACTATTAACAATTGGCCGATCTAACCAATTCCACTGACCATGAAATTTTAGTATGTTATATAGGACATACCTAGGAAGATTGTGGTGCAAAAACCTTAGCCGAAACAGCCCCGAAACTGCCCAATTGGATAGCCACCCGACAAGTCTAAAAACAACCGAATTTCGACGAATAACCGCGCCATATGGAGGAATTAAGGTGAAAAAGAGTTGTAGACATTTAATACCGACCTGGAATTGAAGTTTGGATAGCCGGAGACGGGCTGGTCTTGCATGAAAATCGAGAAGAGAGGGGGAGGGGGGCGCCGATCGGTGTAAGGGTTGGGTGAGGGTTTAGGTTTATTGTTATTATTTTTTTAATATAATAACAATAATACATCCTAGTCCCTCTACTTTAACAATGGGTGAACTTGTAAGAAAGTTAAATAAGATACGTTTACGAGGGTGGCAAAGAGCTCTCGGGAGAATGCCGGGTCAAGCCCGGAAGGTGTACACAACACTACAAGGTTAAACCTTTTTATCGGAAATTAACGGACGTTACAAGTCTACTCCCCTAAGAATGGGATTCGTCTCCGAATCCCGCTACACAGGAACAAGCGCGGGTTGCGATAATTCAAAACATCACATCATACACAGAACGGGTATAAATAGTACCCCTACTAAAGATATCGTACTACTTCCTAGCCAAACAATTACACACGAAAGCATTCGATGGGGGGGGGGGGAGATAAGTAGACAGTGCAATTTAACAAAGAAAACGATTACAAGGGTTACCTGAAATGGTGTCCGCATCCTCCTTTGCCTCCTTCGTCGAGATACTAAAGGCACTCGCCTTAACCTTCGGTCTTTCTTCCATTTTCCCCCTCGAGGAAGTCCCCTGCTCGGATTCCCCCGCCCTACTGGTGATGCAATTTGACACTAAATGTCTAGACCCCCTACATCGGAAACAAATCAAAGTCGGGAACTCATAGCTGGCGTGTCCAGTCTTCCCACAACGAAAACAGGGCATAGCCCCAGGCCTGCATTCCCCCCGATGCGGCTTCCCGTACTTTCTGCATCCATCGATATACCCCTTACTCTTACGATCCGACGTCTCCGTCCTCGCTTTCTTCCCAGCCGAAACATAATCATTTCCCCCATAATGTTTGCCATTGGAGTTAGAGCTCGGTTTCTAATCCTTTCCAGATTCAGTTGGGCTCACCATCTCTCTCTGTTCATACAATGTACCTGCTAGGGTAACCACCGAATGGAAAGAGCTCATGCCTGTGGTCACCACACCCCTACGAACATCTACCGGAAGACCCTTCACGTACTTTTTGATCCTTTTATCTTCAGGTGTAACTAGATCGGGACATAAGCGAGCCATTTGGTTGAATTTTGTAGTATACTCTCGATGTGACATATCACCCGCTTCTAAAACTAGGAACTCCTGCTCCATCTTATCTAATTCATGCGGAGGGAACGATAACCAACTGCTTTAACTCTTCCCAAGCCATTCTCCTAATAGAACGATTACCCATAGCCTGAGCTAGATTATCCCACCAACAAAGCGCCTCGGAACGAAACGAGGCAGTAGCATAAGTCACCATGTCCTCCCCTTTGCACTTACTAACCCTCAACACGGCTTCCATCTCTCTAACCCACTGATGAGCTGCCAACGCATGTTTAGTGCCATCGAAAGCGGGAGGGTCGCACTTCTTGAAATCCCCATACAAAAAACCTCTAGAAGATACACTAAACGCGCATACACCCCAACTTTATTTGTCACATATGACAAACTATATTAGCCTGGCGCAACGCGTCGGGTAATTAGTCACCTAGTTAATATATAAATATGAAAATTGATGTAGTGTGGAAACTTATAGTGACATTATGTTATATACAAGTCGATTATAACAAATGCCAAAACAAAATTATATAATTTTTTAATTAAAAAAAACTTTAATGGTATTTTAAAAAACTTTGAAAAATATTTTTTGAAAACAATAGACTAAATCAGTAACAAAACAAAACATATATGTTTAACAACATACAAAAATAATCAAATATAAAAGAAAATTTATACACAAACATGTTTTTTTAATGGTAGCACACACAATGGCTTGTTATAAAAAATAAAAATACAAACATTAATATTTTAGTATATGCATTTATTGAGAATGATTCATTATTGGGTAATAATTAACTACTGCTTGTATTTGAGAAATCTATTTATAAGTTAAGGTGTTGTAGAGTATGTAAATAAGAAAACGACCCTACAACATTACTTAGTCTCCCATGCATTTTTATATAATTTCTGGAACAACTCTATTAAAGGAAGTATCCTTAACCACTAGTCTCTACCAAAACTCCGTAATGTTACCGGGTCCCACCCACCTTGTAAAAAGACCAACAAAGTCAATGCCTAAAGAGCCAATTCATCCAATACTCAAACCATGCACCAGAAAATGGTTTCTTAACCAGTTAATGTCCTATAATCTCGACTTTGAACCCTATGAATTGCCACCACACACCTACAGCATAGAGCCTTTTCTTACCACCAAATCCATTTAGAGATCTAAACGAAATTCGTATTAATCCTAAATCTCCCACCACCCCCACCAAGCTCTTCAATCGGTTTTACCACATTCGACCAAGCCACTCAATGAATTATTCTATTTTTAATTAGCATGCCCTTCCCACAAGAAGATTAAAAAATAATACAACGCTACGATCCCCAAAACCGTTTTAATTAAGAGTGATTAAATTCCATTTTCCATTTTCCACCGTCTCATCCCCCTTTTGAAATCATACTCTATGGCTATTGTGATTAAATAACCTTAATATCATTCGTGCATGTTGGTTTAACATGCACATGAATGAATTGGAGTGACAAATAAAAACATATAAAAAGTATTGTGTTGGTTAATAATATCGATCACTTCCTTCAATTCAACATCATAACTTAAAATTGATTCTCGGTATAATAAGACTTGTAATTACGTTGTTAGATGAATCACGTTACCAACCTTTTAATAGTACGTGACATTTTACTTTACAAACATTCTAACAATGACTTGCCCTAATCGTTCCCCTTTTTAAAACTTTTGTATAAATTCATGCCAATGACTAGTTTAGTTTGCGCACAGGGATTTAGGTTGTGTTAGATATTAATTTGTGTATTTAAGCAACATTAAAAGTCATATATAGACATCTCAGTCTTAGCCTTAGCCCAAGGGCACTGATGCACCTCACTAAATTCTGTTGTAAATTATAAAGATTCTAATTCTAGAAACTATATTTTGTTGTAGCATTTTCCTATATTGAAGGACTGAAATGCAAGTTTGTGTAGTACTTAAGTAGTGGCAGGTCCCTCTCACTCTCACTTCTTTCTCACCAGCTAGCCATAAATACCTGTTTTGCTTTCTTGCCCAACAATGGCGGCCAGAGCATTGGTCCATAGTTTCCTGCGTCAATCAACCTTTACCAAGGTTCCCCCTCGACTCACCTTCCAGCCTAACTGTGTGAAACGTGAAATAGCAACAAATATTTTATGAAAAATAAAATCTTTTATTTTTGCTTGTTTTAATAATATATATATATATATATATATAAAATATCGATGTTGTCCGCGGAAAATAAGTAATTTGTGTTCTTGTTTGTTGTTTTAGGCACGGTTTTTTGTATCGTTGGGGCTGGGGCTATCACAAGCATGCTTTTGGGTGCTAGAAACGTTTTAACTCGTGAATATGCTTTTGGCAGTCTCCAAAAAGATATGGTAAAACTCTGTTCTTCTTTTCATTATATATATATTTAAAAAAAATCATTTTTAATTATTTGTGTCGTATCAGGACTTCGTCACCTTTTAGCTTTGCCACCTTTTTATGTTGTGGTGATGTACGTCACAATATTTCACCCTGAGAAGCAAGGAGGTTCAAATTTTGAGAATTTTCAATTGCATACTTGTATAAACTACCTATTAATTATTCTAGCTAATTAATCTTTTGTTTTGTTACAGTTGCTGTTGCCTTGTTTGGTACAAGATGCGTCATTTATTTTGCTTGTGCTTGCTGATGATTATCTTACAACATGGGGATTACCGATTCCCGAAATCTATTGCAACGATAATGGAAGGAATGAGGAAACTTTATGATGGATATGACGGAGAGGATTTCAAAATCTTAACCGGAGAGACGGGGTTACACGTTCAACTTTTAAATCATCTTGTGAAAGCAATCCCTAAGGCTAAGGTGGAGATAAGAGTGATAGGGTCTTCTTTAAATGCTAAAGGAAAGATGAATACAGGAGAGTTTAAAAGTCTGATTTGTGAAATACCACTTAAGGGATATGACCCACAATTGTCTTTGTGTACTATCACCAAAGAGGGAAAGCTTCACATATGGCTTTCCTCTCTGGAAACAGGAAAGGTCAACCCTTTTAGCTTTAGGGTCAAAATCAAGTCATTCTAGATCCATTCACTATGGTCAAAGTCAAGACTTAATTATGTTTTTTTCAACTTTTGGTATCGAAATATTCGGTTCCGTACCAACACGGTACTAGTATTTCGTGTAAAATTTGAGAAATACCGGTACCATACCAGTATCGAAAAATCAAAAATTAATGCCAACGGTATCAAATTGGTAGCGGTACCGAAAACGTTCATCACTAGTATAAGAGGTGAAATCCAAACTAAAATACTATCATTTTACTATTATTTTTGTCACATGACGACACTCATTTCAATACAAATTCAATCTTAGTAAAATTTATATAAGATAAGATGCTGAGAGAAAAAAATTATAGACAACCGTGCATAGACGGATCTAGGAATCTTTGCTAGGGTGGACACAAAATGAATAAGGTTATAAATGGGTTGGGTCAATGAGAACATGACCGACCAATCATTCCAAAGGCGAAAAACGAAATGAACTTTCGAGGCACATGAGAGGGTAATATTGCTCTTTTTACATGCCACCCTTTAAATTTTAAAATACATATTACGCACACACACCTATATATAAAAGATATTTAATTCAAAGATTGTCACATTCATCATCTTCTTCCTCCGTCTTCTCTTCAAAGTTTAGAGGCACTTCATGCCTTACTTGCCAAAAAAATATATCTTTAACTACTATTTATGTTTACTCTCTAATTTGATCTATAACCGGCGGTCATCGATGGCAACTAGAATTTTAGAATTAGTGGGTCAACATAGAACTTTTTACATTTGTTTGTATACATCAATTAGTTATGGGTTCTATTTTCGCATTTTCTTTTTCAACTTTTTAAATACTTTACAGAATAAGTTAATGAAAATTAGGATAGTTCAGAAAAGAATTATTTATAATAACTATGTAATAATCAGATAGTTATGGGTTCTATTTTAGCTTTAATTTGAGGAGATGAAATAAGTGGAAAAACCACCAATTTCAATATGTATTTTCTAGAGCCAAATAGTTATTATAAATATTACTAGTTCTTAAAAAGGATACAAATTACACAAATTATTATTAGTTTTTTTAACATCTAATTTGATGATGATATAGAATATAGATATGTTGAAAGTTACGATGATAAGGATTTGTAAGAATCTCCCACCAACACTCTTTTAATTCTTAAATTAAATACAAATAATATTGTGACTTTTGATAATTACTATCTAAACAAAAAAGAAAATAAAAATAAATATCTATGATTCATTATTGTCGGATAGTCAAATGTGTAATTATACTTTGTAGAAATTACCTGATCCAAGCATGAGCAAAATCTGTTTACAATACCAAAGAACACTTTATTTTACTAATAATAGTCACGAAAGTAAAATAGTGTAAAAGATGTCAAATACTCGTTGTTAGCAGTAGTTGAAACAGGTAATTATATTGTGACTACGTAATCGATCTGGGTACGGGTGAGAGATTTTACGATACCAAAAAGTATTATATTCCGCATACAAATTCGTTTTCAATAAGACTAGTGGGATACCCCCGCGCTATGCGGCAGGCACAGTCTGTGCCAGTTGGGTTCGCTGGTTTCATCAAGGTATCACAAAAGAAAGAGAAAACCCAAATAGAAGTTGTGTATCATAAGCAAAATCAGTATCATTCAAAAAGAAAGAGTAAGATTTCTATATTTTTAGAAATAAGTCTAATTCACATTTGACCACCCCTAACACAACTGCCACTTATTCCCATCACCAGCATACCCTACGATTTATTCCTTGCCTGCACCCTCACCATTGTTTCTTTATTGCTATGCCTCATGCCTCAAAAAAATTAGAAAAACTGGCAAAACAATTGTGAAAACAACACTTCTTACTTCCTTTTTGTAATAAGATCATATGTACTCATAAACTGCGAGTTCAATGATAAGCAACCTCTTAAGTGATGATGGCCATATTGAAACTATACAAATCATCAGATGAAGACCTGCATCCAAACGGGGTAGTACGTGTCCAAAAAATTAATGCTTCAAAAACTTGTAACTTACACATTATTAACGGTAGCAGTAGAACAGTAGTATTTTATGTGTGGCATTCACTTTCAAATTAATATATATATATATATATATATATATATATATATAATTTGTATTGACATGTTGGAAAATGAAACAAACACAAATGTGTATTTAGAATTAAGAAAAAGAAAAAGAAAGTCAACGTAAAAAAATTTAATGATGTGAATTTACATTAACGAATAAATAAAATATAAGTAAAACATATGAATAATCGATTTGAGTAGTTTTCTCGAATTATTATTATTATTATTATTGAATAGAAAACAAAGCTGTTAAGAACGGAGATATTGTTGGTGTGCCGGCTTGGTTGTTTTGCAGATATATGGCTCAGAACCACGTGGCTGTGTATAAATGACATACCCTTTTCACTTGGATCTTGCATGTCCCTCATCCTCCAACATTTTCGTGGATATGTTATTAATTAGATGAATTTTATTATTTTAATTCTTTTTAATGCCAATTTGGATCTCTAATTATGAAGTGACCGGGAGTCCGGGACTCACCCAATTTTCTTCATTTTATTCTTAAGAGAAAATCCATCTATAGATGAAAAAACATCCTAACCCAACTTGAGGCTCTTATTTATTTATTTATTTATTTATTTATTAGGCTATATGCCCGTATGATACACGGGTTTAAAAAAATTATTTAAAAAATTGAGAAATATAATACATAAATTTTCAAATTATAGTAGACTTAACGATTTAAATTATGAGAACAAATAAATGAGAATTTACCTTATCCAACTCAATTTACCCCGTGAGAAGATTTTAAATGTTCTAAAATGATACTTTCAAATCTTTACATAGTTACCTTTGTTATTCAAAATGAAACTGTTTGTTTTTAGTTTGTAATTTAATGTAGTTTATTTGTCTCCAAGGTCAAGATGAAATATATTAATAAAAGCAAATACAACTATAAAAGCTAGATTAAGAAAATCTCATTTGCAATAAAAAACTAAAACATCGAATCGATTAACATGTAAGTTTTTAAAACCAATCTAACGCCCAAAACAACAAAGCAAAAGGTGTATCAAAAGAAAACATCAAAACAAACCATTAAAACTTGTTTTCACACTTACCAAAACAAACTTTTCATATCCACATTCCTTTTAAACACCACTGCTAGTGATCTCTTTCAATGATCAAATTTTTACTACTAGAAAAATGCCTTTAATGACATGCACACAATGACACGCGATTATTTATGACGTGCAATCGCATGTGTCATAAAAAAAACGTCAAATTTTTTAAAAAATTAAAATATTTATGGCACTTAATTTTGTATGTCATTAAACCAATGTCATAAACTAAAAAAGATAAGGGTGCGTGTCATCCTTGGATCCAAGCAAAAAATATTCAAACAAAAAATTGAACCCACGCCAATATTACACCAGTCCTTTGGCCATCGAGCTTCTCCATTAGTCCCACCATGCCAATATTTCTCCCAATTCTCCCAATATCTAGGGTTCTAACCTTCTCCATCAATCCTATGCTACACCACCGACTCCAATATCCTGGGATGGTCAATGAATTTGAATATCATCAAGGGTATTTTGGGAAGTACTTGAAAGATGTTCATGTTTTTTAAACTTAAACTTAATTTAGTTTGTTGTTGATAAGTCATGGCTATCTTTTTTAATGATGATGTATGTCCACAACTAAAATAAAAGCCTTGTTGGTGTATAAAGTATAAACATGCTAATTTGGTTTCTTGTTTTAACCGTCTGCATTGCTGATGTATGTGGTCTTAATGATGATCAGCTAATTTAGTTACTGTTTGCATAAACATGTTAGTTTTGTTACTTTAGTTAACCTTTTTGATGGATAGTTTTGGAGTTTTGAACTTTTTGTATTGGATAATTTTTTATATACAAACCATGTTTATTTGTAACTTTTTATGATGGTACCCTTAATTAGGACTTTTACATATGTATATACGTGCATGTATAATTATTTATATGTAAGTTGAAAAACATATAAAATTGGTGCATTTATAGTGAATTTCACTTTTTTGTTGCTATCTTTATTATAATTTATATTGATTGGTTGCAATGCAGTACCATGTTTGGTGGCTGCAAATCCAGTAAATTATGGTCAACCTTGTGACCCATCTTGTGTGGAGGCATTAGCTGCAGGCTTAGTCAGGGGCGGATTTAGAATGGGTTCCCCGGGTTCACGGGAACCCATTGATTTTCAAATTTTACGTTAAAAGGATATATAAAAAGTAATAGTGAACCCGTAAGATTTTTAGCAGTGAACTCATATTAAAAAGTTTAAGATGGTGTAGTGGTAAACTCATTTAAAACCTTTCCAATCTTTTGAAGCTTGAAAGGTCTCAAGTTCAAGTCTTTCAAATGCCCATTTTGATTACATATTTTTTTCTTTTTGGTAAACAGTCATTGTTCTATTAGTTTGGGTTTTATGTGAAATGTCTCAAGTTCAAGTCTTTCTAAATCCCATTTTGGTAACATTTTTTTTTTCTTTTTGGTAAACCATTATTGTTGAGTGCGCATTTTTGGACGGCGTTGTCACCCAAACTTGTCAATCTGAAACTTAATATGAATTTATAGATTATTCATTGTTGTTTGTAAACTCATTGTTGGGTTCCAGAATATAAATTGGGCTTATATTAAATGGAAAAACTGATTGTGATGAAGATAAGGCAAATGGATTGGACTAGCCTGCCTGCGCAGGTCAGTTGCGGGTCACAGCACGCGCAAATTTGTATACAACAGTTTAGCTGAACCAAGCTGACTCATTTCTGCTGATGTTTTTTGGGTTTGACTTTATTTGGTTTTCGGTTTTTGTAGAAACACTGGGTTGCCTGTATTGGACATGAAAAGTACTACTTGCTATTATCTGGATTCGTTAAGGCCTATCGATATCAATTCGGAGCTTAGGCAAATTATCGATGTGTAAGTAAATACAAATTACTGAAACATTATATATTATATTCTTTGATATATTTCATTATTTATTTCTAGGGCAATGGCATTGTACATGGCAAAAACCGGATTCAACATGCGGGTAAAAGTCAACTGGGTCAACAGCAGGGTGAACACTTAATTCTTTATTGAAAATATTTTTATGACCTATTTTTTGTTAAGGATTGCTAGTCTTATAGATCTTGTTTGAATCTAATCATATACATATGAGATATCATATACGTTGAATTGCAAAAGCAGATTGAATAGGTTTTGAATTGCATATGTTAATCTGTTTTGTATCTACAGCTTGTATCTAAACTTGGTGATAGTGTTGACATTGCTCAAATGTAATAATGGGTGGTGGGAGTACAACATGTTTGACTAATAATTCACATGGAATATATTCTTTTTAAAAAAGACTACTAAAAATGATTACAAAAATCCATCCTTGATGCAGGTGTCATGTTCCGAAGAAGAAATTGGCTGATCATGAGGTTTTTGAAGAAGAGCAAAACAATTTACTTCAAAGGCATAAAATGGGAGTTGACCGGGTATGTATTAGCTATGATCGAATTACATATTCAAGTGCAAAGGTGACATATTTGGTTCTATGGTGTAGTGGTTAGCACTCTGGACTTTGAATCCAGTGACCTGGGTTCGACTCCCGGCAAGACCTATGATTGTGTGTATATACACACACACGTATATATATGTATTTATATTATAAATATACATATATGTATGTATATGTGTATATATATATATAATTTTTTTTAAAACATCAAAAACCATGACACGCATAAATGTGTGTCGTAAATAGGTGTCATAAATGTGTGTCGTAAACGGGTGTCATAAATGCGTCACAAAAGATGACATGCGGTTGTGGGTCATTTTCATTTTATGACAGGGCCATCATTGACACACATATTTGCGTGTCATATGTACCCTTATATGACACGCATTGCGTGTCATTAAAGGTGTTTTTTCTAGTAGTGTTTGAAACCAACATAGTACCTTCTTTGTAGTCGTATTCAAAATTGCATTCATCACCATTCTCTAATGTGTTTTCAAGAATTTGTCCCATTTTGGCAAACTATATCTCAACGTCAACTTAGATTGTTTACCATGAAATTTCATTTTTGTTTTACGAACTTTGGGATTAACAAAAGTGAGTAGAATTCCATCATAGTCATCAATGTTATTAGCAATCTCAGGCGGGAGATGCTTCAAAAAATTAATGTGGACAAAATTAAATTAAAGTTAGATTGTAAAAAAAAAGAACATAATGGTAGATAAAAAAAGGTAATTACGAATTTATCAGTTTAGTTGTGATGCTCATTTTGAATACGATTTTAGACTCATCATTTTCTTCAAGAAGAGCTATTGGGTTTTCAAAAATACCTTGGTTAAAAGATTTATTTTAGGTTATATGAAAGAAACAAACATCTAGTATTTGTATTGGTTAGAGAGTTCAATTAGTGTTGTGTGAAAAAAATTGAAAACCGTGTACTTGTCTATATAGTTGAATTTTTTTATAATATAAAACACTTAAAAAGATAAATAAAAGACATTTTGAGTATATGAAACAAAGCAAGAAGAATTATCTTTGTTGGTAAAAGTGTGTTTTGTGAAAGAATTGGAAATGGTAATTTTGTCTTATAGTTGACTCATTGATTTGAAATGTTTGAAATTAGTTTTAATAAGGCTAAAAAGGTAAAAATGGTTTCTAAGTATTGGGTATAGGATTTGATACCTATTTGGTGCAAAGTATTGAAATACACGATTTTCAACTTTGAAGCGGGAATTTTGAAGTAGAAAAAATCTGGATTTTGACTTTGTAGTCTTTAGCAACTGGTTTTAGATGCCAAAGTATTTTGAATAATAAAAAGTTAATATAATACAATGATTATATTTAACTTTAAAATGAACAAATTAGCTATTTAGTATAAAGCAATGTATTCTAGACACGATACAAAGTGAAAACAAGTATTTTTAATGGTTAAATAAACATTTTTACTTTTTAAGAAGACCGTGAGAACCAATGATGAGTATAGCCGAGAGCTTCACACATTATTTCCATAAGATCAGAATTTGGTTGTTGTGAACCCCTGCAAAATAAATGAAACAAATGTAAAGTTATCCTAGAACTTAGAACGTACGCCAGATGGCCAAAGGTTAAAGTAAAAGAAATAAAAGGTTAGTGAAGTACATTTATTTTGTCTTCCATGAGCTGAATATTTGGCTGTTGTGAAATCTTAAAACAAAAAAAAAACAAAAAAATTAAAAACAATTTAAGTTAAACTTGTGATGTGAGTTAAAGTCAAAATTAAAAAGAATAAAGTAAAACGTTTGTGAGTTACATTTGTTCCAGGCCTTCCATGAGCTGAACTTTGGTGGTTGTGAATCCTTGTAAAAAAATCAAACCAATTTAAAGTCATGGCGAGACTTAAAACATATGGCCAAACTTAAGTATAACAAAGTTAAAGATTTGTGACCTACATTTCACCATATCTTCGATGAGAGCATTTGGTTGTGGTAAACCTAGCAAAAAAGCCGAACCAATGAAATTGATGAAGCATCAAAGTAATCATACTAATGTTTTTAACCCACCATTAACAAACTGAGCATGCCTTAAAACTTTTAAAACACGTCTGGACCTAACCCAAAAAAATTGACACGAGTCACCAACTGTAAACCAATTTTCTTTGGAAAAAATACTTCCAACCTTCAATGACATGCCTATTATAACAATACAAATAACTAATATCGGTTGTTTTCTCAAAGTATTATCACAAAGTTAATAATAAAAAGAAAAAGGATTATTTTAACCTTTTGTACATGCCATTCTTTTCATACAAATCCGAAGTGAAGAAAAACTTTCAAATGACTTTGTGATGTGCTAAGGATTAAAAAAATACAATTAATAAAAATATAATTTAAATATAAAGTTGTAGATTTAAAGGATCGCATTAAAGAAAAGCTTAAAAAACATTTCTGAAGGTTTCCTGTGGGCTATGAATGAAAAAACACCTGTATTTGAGGACTGAACTGCAAGAGTTGAAGGAGAAGCAACATGGACATCGTTTTGATCAGAAACATGTTGAATTTGAAGCTGGTTTTCCAAGTCGTCTAAGTCCACTTGCTTTCCTTCCATATCTAATATCATCATTTAATAATTAATATCGTATACTTATAAGTTAACATTTAAAAAACCCAAAACTAAACCAAAAAAATGAAACCAGTTAAATAAAAGAGTTCTTTAGAGAACCTGATCAAAGAAACTTTTGAGTATGACAAGTGAATCACAATATGACAAGTGAATTGGATTTACATTTTAGCACAACCAAAACACAAAAGAAAGCAATAAACATAAAGGAATCATTAATTACGAAAATCCTAGAATTATCAATAAATTTCCATTATCGATGATACTCCTACAAAAGCAAATTAAGCTACTAAAAATACCCCAATAATGATATGTACTATTACAAAATCCAACTAATGATAAAAACGTATAACATTAAAAGTTTAAAACTTGAAAAAAAAAACTAAAAATAATGAATAGATTAACAAATATATATATATATATATATATAAACAGTTTGTTTTGAATGGTTAAATCCATTTAGTCCTAGGATGAGATTATGCTTTAGATAATTTGAATGACTATTTCAATCAAAACCAAATATTTCTGAAGCAGAAATTAAACAAAAGTAATGAATGAAATCCTATAAAACAAACCATGGGACATTAATCACTATCAATATTTGCAAATCAGTTATACTAACCAAAACAACTTCCTTCAAACTTAGAGTATGTACAATGAGTCTGATAATGGCTTAAAAGTAACAGTTAAACCCAATTGGTTTATATGGTATCGTGGTACAGTGTCCTAGAAAAAAAAACAAAGAATTGCAAAGTAGCAAAATAGATTATCAAAAGTAGTAGACATTAATTAAGGGCACCAACTGAATCATGGTAAATATTCAAAAATTGCTATTTTAATCGAGAGTTGGAACAACACTTATGACCTTTGAATACATGAAATTGATGAAGGCAGCAAGCATTGAATCATGATACCTGTTCCACAAATCGAACAAATTAATTGATACCAAAAACATACAAACTGAATTCAAACAAAAACATGTCCATACCTGAAGAAGAAAGGATAGATTCGTTGAATCACGGAGAGATCTGTGGTAGTTTGAAATTTGAATCTGATTAGTGTGATGAGGAGAAAGAGAAAGCAAGTATAGATAATAACATAGAAAGCCCGGTTTGGAGAAGAAAGTAGAGGAGGAGGAGACAAAGAAGAGGCGAATGTGTTGACGTGCTTTAGGGTTATTAAAAATTGAATGTTACTAAACCGGCTTTTTTTTAGAGCGGATTGTAAGCTTGACACGTCAGTCAATTGCTTCTAAGGATGACACATCAGCACAATTTATATGGGAGAGACAAGTATCCTAAAAGTTCTTCATTTATTATATACGGTGGTTTTTCAAATACGGGGTTCCATATCTGAATCTGGGTTAGGGTATGATCAGATATTGAAATATATGGTTTGGCAATACTTGATTTGGGTACGTGTCCGAGTATTGTCTCTAAAAATCATACCCAAATCATTGGGTTCGAGTCGGGTATTCCAAAACAGTTTGTTTGGGGTTTTTTTTTCGTGTTTAGATTGGACTTTTTAATGGGTATTTTTCAGGTATTGATCAGGTAATTTCGGGTATACATCGAGTATTTAAAAAACTCGGTTTCGAGTATTGGAAAAATCGGTTTCAGGTATTGGAAAAATCGGTTCCGGTTTTCGGGTATTACCAGGAAAAAATCGTATCCGGTTTCAGGTACGGGTTTGGTACTGACATGCATATCCTATCCGTACCGTACGGGTATGATTGGGTATGAGTGTGGGTATAAAAAGTCCGGGTATAAAAACCCTTTACGGGCTTTTTTCTGGTCAGGTTCGGGGCCCGAGTATTTTTATGCACCTGTACATGCTATTAGATTAAAGTTTTAGATAGTCTCACCCTAACCGACTAGACTAGAGTTCATTAGATTAATATCACCAATATTTTAGATGAATATTCTCGTATGCCTTTTGTTTTTTAATGCTTGATTCTTGTATCATAACCTTACACCTAATAGTCTTTTAACACATTTGCATTATTCTCACATCAAAATCTTTATACCTATATGATATCACGAGGTTCCATAATATCATAAAAATAATTACAATAAATTTCAACACTTAATTCTAAAATTGCATATACAATCATTACTATATTTATTAAATTTGTTGCTACAACAAATAAGTGGCTAGAGATAGTTTAGATCAGAACAACCGTTAGCTTGCTGGGAGAGATGGTCTCCTCAGATCAAGAAAATAAATTAATATGCTTCGGTGGATGATATTTAAGAGAGAGTAAGTATAGAGAGTGAAAATCGGAGTGCCAAAACACCTGATGTAGGTCCTCCTTTTATAGTGGAAGGGAGATGTTTGAGTTGAGCGCCAGCTCATTCGCTTAAAGGGGAATGCTTGTCCTAACTTTTCTAACCTGCAGGTCTGAAAACATTCTGCTTTAGTGAAAGTGATAGTATCCTTTTGCTTAAGAAACACTTAGCATGTGCATGTGGATACCTCATACTCCTATTGGTAGATAAAGGTGGTTAACTTGTAAAAAGTTACTATTCATGCTACATCATTGATGGTGAAGCGATTGAGTGCGGAAGCGATCAAGTGCGAAAGCACTAAAACAAAATTGTTTGTTGCTACTTCAGCATTGGTGATCGGGCTACTCGTCATCGAAATTGATCATGAGAGTTATCGACTAACGTCTTGTTACAAAGGCTATCACACATCGATAACTCTTTTTCCAAAGAATTTTACTTTTTTAATAGTATTACTTTTTCTCCCCGGTAATATATATTTATTTTCTGTCATTTAAAGGGCTCAGGAAATTTATCAAAACTTCGATGGATTTTTCATTGTGAGATACTTTTGAAAAGACATTTTGATTGAGCCGGTATGGATCTAGATCTTATGATGACATCGATTCATTCATTGATTCTGTATACGATTAGGCTAGATTACTTTAACTGTGTGTAATGTGTGTGTTGAGAGTATATTTGGGCAGAGTAACGGCTTGAGAGAGATAAAATAAGAACTGTTGTATTAATCGTTAAGTTACAGGGTATATATAGGGATAACCTCATTTGTTAAGATAACCTTAACGAATGAGTCATTCCTTACATTAAAGACTAACGAATGAGACAACTCATTCGTTATACATTACATATACCAAATATCCCTTCATTCGTTATGTTCCATTCGTTAAGTAGGGTTAATGAATGGACCTTACATTAGCACGAAATTGACACATTCGTTACAAGATAACGAATGTGCCTTACACTTAAGGCGAATGGGCATATACAATTACCAAAATACCCTTTACGTTAACCCATAATATAATAATAAACTAATAAAGACCGAGACGTACAAAACATGTATCAACACATTTATTAAAAAGTATCTTTTAATATATGAAAAATAATAAAAGTTATATAATGTAACAAATTTTGGGTTTGGAACGATGTATAATGTAAGATATACTAAAGTAAATTAAATAATATAATAACCCAAATGTAACCACTAAATATGGCGTGTTTTAATATAAATTAAAGAATTAAATAATATTCGAGTAGTATTATTACATATAAAGAGGGTCGACTTTGAATATCAAAACGTAGATGAAAAAAAAGTTAAGTTCTGAAGGTATATTTTGAAATAACAAAAAAAAATGGTAAGTTCTTTAATTGCGTAAGTTACAAATTATAGATAGTACCTATATATGGCTAGATATAAATAAGAAATAAATAATGTGTATGTTGACTTGACTGCATATATGTGCTACTATGCAAGCACCACTATCGGTCAGAGCCTGCAGACCTGTTATACAATTATCTCTCTTTTACATGCTTAGATGCAGTGTTTTAAAAACCAGTACGTACTGGCCGGTTGATCTGGTTATACCGGATTTTCGTAAGGTCATCGGTATTTAGAGTTCGGTATTTTTGGGCGGTTTGCTAGAACATCTTACCGCCGGTTTTTTAAAAAATACTGGTTTAAACCGGCAAACCGGTTTTAAATCCAAAATATTTTTGATATATTTTGCGGCCCATATTTTTAAAGATGACCTTTAACATAGCAGATAAAGTTGAAACGAGTAAACACAATAAAAGACGATTAGTTAATCAACCAATTTTGTATCATACAAATCAATGTTGGTTTATTTACATCTTTTGTAATCGACTAATTTCGTATACAAAGTATATAAACTTTGTTTTTGACTCGACCATTGTTCATGTGTGATATTTGGTTCAAGTGTGATGTTAATTAATGTACTTTTGGGTAATCTTTTAAGTTGAAAGTGTATGTATATTGAATTACAAGGTAAATTGTTTAACCCTGTTGAACCTCCCGGTGCATTCCGGTTCAACCAGTTGTACCATAGTTAACCAAATCCGGTATGGGTAAAATACCGGTTTTTAAAACATTGCTTGGATGAGTTGTGTTGGACTAAAGTCCATTAACCAAGTAAACCGGTTACCGAATAAACATGGTTCACCATTTCTATTACCAACCAAAAAGGAAAATACGTTCAAAGATTTATAGAAACAACACACATATTTTTCTACCAGGAAAAAGTGTATTTACTCTAAAATAACAAAATTTCAAAAACCTGTATGGACTGGGTGAAATATGGTGAATGATGTCTTTATTTGAGCTGTGTAATAAGACAGGTCTGATCACGGTGTTTGCTTTTGTGTAGTGGAAATGAAGACAAGAAGCGTGTCAGATCTACTACTCGAGAGTAGTATTCAGATATGGCATGCTTCTTGTCTTCATTTACACTACACAAAAGCAAACTCTGTGATCAGACCTGTCTTATTACACAGCTCAAATAAAGACATCATTCACCATATTTCACCCACTTAGGTTTTTGAAATTTTGCTATTTTGGTGTAAATACACTTTTTCTAGGTAGAAAAATATGTGTATTGTTTCTATATATCTTTCAACGTATTTTTCTTTTTGGTTGGTAATAGAAATGGCCAACCATGTTTATTTGGTAACAGGGTTTACTTGGTTAATGGGCTTTGGGCCAACACAACTCATTCAAGCATATATGAGAGATATAATTCTGCAGACTCAGACCGATAGTGATGCTTGCACAGTAGCACATATACGGAGTCAAGTCAACATACACATTACTTATTTCTTATTTATGTCTAGCTATATATAGGTACAAACTATAATTTGTAACTTACGCAATTAAAGAACTTACCTTTTTTTTTGTTATTTCAAAATCTACCTTCACGACGTAACTTTTTTTTATCTACGTTTCGATATTCAAATTCGAGTCTCTTTAAATGTAATTAGCCATGTCAATGCCACCGCTGTAACTCATTACCAACATATTACCAAACCGAACCGACTCCCGACACGTCCTTGTTGACACCATATGGCGCATGGGAATCCTACTTATTCCCGTCAATGCCACTGCCGCGACGCGTTATCAACAAAGTTCCCACCACGTCCTTGTTGCGGTGTGTGAGCCGATGCACACTAGTTATACATAAGTAGGTAAAAAAAAACCCGCAACGCTGCAATATTTTTTCTACCAGTTTTGCTATTTTTTTTGGTGCCGAATTTCGATCAAGTTGACGTTAAATTTTTGATTTGGGTAGGGTTTTTATCACTAAATTACCTATAACTCAACCAAATTCATTAAAGTTTCACAACGAATTTCAATCATTAGGGTTTTTATCACTAGGGTTTCTATACACCTCTACACGCTATTAGATTAAAGTTTTAGCCGTCTCACCCTAACCAACTAGACTAGAGTTCATTAGATGAATATCCCCAATATTTTAGAAGAATATTCCTTATGTCTTTTTTTTAAAGCTTGATTCTTGTATCATCACCTTACACTTAATAGTCTTTTAACACATTTGCATTATTTTCACGTCAAATTCTTTATACTTATATGATATTAAGAGGTTCCTTAATATCATAAAAATAACTACAACAAATTTCAACACTTTATTCAAAAATTGCATATACAATCATTACTATATTTATTATATTTGTTGCGATAACAAATAAGTGGCTAGAGAAAGTTTAGATCATAACAACCATTAGCTTGCTAGGAAAGATGGTCATCTCGGATCAACTACCAGCGTGAAAATAAATTAATATGTTTTTGGTGGATAATATATGAGAGATAATAAGTATAGAGAGTAGGAATTGGAATGCTCAAACACCTAATGTAGGTCCTCCTTTTATAATGGAAGGAAGATGTTTGACTTGAGCGCCAGCTCATTCGCTTAAAAGGGAATGCTTATCCTAACTTTTCTAACCTGCAGGTCCGAAACACTCTACTTTGGTGAAACTGATAGTATTCTTTTGCTTAAGAAACACTTAGCATGTGCATGTGGCTACCTCATACTCCTATTGGTAGATAAAGGTGGTTAACTTGTAAAAAGTTACTGTTCATGCTACATCATTGTAACATCCTAAAATTTATAATGTTGAATAAAGAAAGTTACGTTTAGTGATTTCGCGTTATTAATTAATTAATATCGAGTAAAGAACGGATCATGGACTCAGATTAATTGAGATGGGTTAAATGAGAATGGGCCTTAGGTCCATGGGCTTTAAGGGATATAAATATCCCCTAAACCAAGCTAAAACCCTAAACCCTCATTTCATTTCCATCTTATTCTCTAACACACTCCAAACACACACACACACCATATTTCGGCCGAGAGAGAGAGAGACGTCCGAGACCAAAATCGAGCCAACCATTATTAGATCTTCTATATACGAGATAACCAAGCAAACCGCGACCACACAGAACGTATAAAAGGTATGTTCTTGACCTTTAAAGTTTACGTTTTATTGAACGTTTAGCCTTTTGAATGTCCTTAAGCTTAAAGATCCAAGCTTTATAGTATATACGGGATATATATACGACCGAAAATGGTTAGGGAACGTTATTGGGTGATGTCGAACCATAACAAGGGTATTAAAATCGCCAAAATGCTTGATAAAAACCAAACCCGTAGCTGAACTGGGCAACTTCGCCTGCGAACTGGGCAACTTCGCCTGCGAACTGGGCAACTTCGCCTGCAAACTGATAACTTCGCCTTCAAAGCTTAACTTCGCCTACGGCCAAGTTCGCCTAACTGGTAACTTCGCCTAAGGCCAAGTTCGTCTAATTTATAACTTCGCCTACGGCCAAGTTCGCCTAATTGGTAACTTCGCCTAAGGCCAAGTTCGCCTAATTGATAACTTCGCCTAAGGCCAAGTTCGCCTAATTGATAACTTCGCCTATGGCCAAGTTCGCCTAACTGATAACTTCGCCTAAAGCTAAGTTCGCTTAAGGTTTAACTTCGCCTAAAGTTAATTTCGCTTAGAAAATAAATTAAAAACCTAATGAAAAATGTGTTAAGACACTTAATGGAAATAAAATTTTTCCAAGCTGCCAGCTCGACCCCAGCCAGGGGCTCTGCCCCTTGGACCCTGCTAGGGGCTGCCGCCCTAGACCCCGCTGCCCCCGGACCCCCGTTCGTTGTGGGTCATATAAAGATAGAAATACAACATGAGTAGTAGTAGTTAATTGATACGTGTAAATATATACAGTTAGCCGTGCACAGCTCAAGAAGGGAATAACTATTAACGGAGAGCGTAACAGGATTCAGGTGAGATTCTAGCCCCATTTATGTGTTATGTTTTCGGGGCTGTGTGCATACTCAATATGTTTGTTAATACGCTTATCCTAAGAGATAAGTGTATGCCTTATGTGGATAATGTGAAATGTATAAATGATGGCTTAACGGTACGTGAACGATCTTCGGATATTGCACGTACTGTCAGGTTGTAACGCTAAGTATAAGGTAAGTATGATATGTATGCTTATGTGTATGAATGTGATAAAGTTAATAAAAGAAGGAAAGGATGGTTGTATGGTTACGAAGAGGGTACCGGGCCCTAATAATACTCGATGTATGATGTATGGTTGTATGGTAACGAAGAGGGAATCGAACCCTACTAATATTTGAGAACTAGGGAACCGAACCCTACTAATATTCGAGGAAAGAGGGTACCGAGCCCTAATAATACTCGAGGAAAGAGGGTACCGAGCCCTAATAATACTCGAGGAAGGAGGGTACCGAGCCCTAATAATACTCGAGGAATGTAGGGCGTAATGCTCTTTATAACATAAGATATGAAAGCAAGTTAATATAAAAGAAAGTATGAAAGTATGAAAGTATGAATGAAAGGATATAAGTTTATGTGTATTGTATAGTGTATGATTAACTAGAACTCACTCAGCGTAGCTGACTTTTAGTATGCACGCAGGTGAGTAGGATGAGGCAGCTCGCTTGAGGAGACACGTGGCACTGAACAAGAGGCTGGCATCGGAAGACTCAAGACGTTTAAGCCTAATGTTTGTTTATTTTGAAAGACAAAATGATGTTTTAAGACAAGATGTGTTTTGTTATGAAATGTTTTATGAAAGCTTTTATATTCCGCGAATGTTTTAATTAACTCTGATATTTAGAACTGCGTTTATGAGTAAATCCAACACGAAAATAGGGCTACCGGTAACGGGGCCTTACAATCATTGATGGTGAAGCGATTGAGTGCGGAAGCGATAAGGCGTGAAAGAACTAAAACAAAAGTGTTTGTTGCTGCTTCAGCATTGGTGATCGGGTTACCCGTCAACGAAATTGATCATGAGAGTTATCGACTAACGTCTTGTTACAAAGGCTATCACACATCGATAACTCTTTTTACAAAGAATTTGCTTTTTTAATAGTATTACTTTTTCTTCCCGGTATTATATATTTCTCTTCTGCCATTTAAAGGGCTCAGGAAATTTATCTTTGATGGATTTTTCATTGTAATATACTTTTGTTAAGACATTATATTAAAAGTATCTTTTAATAAAAGTTATATAATGTAAAAATTTTGGGTTAGGAACGACGTAAAATGTAACATATATTAAAGTATATTAAATAATGTAATATCCCAAATATAACCACTAAATATTGCATGTTTTAAATAAATTAAAGAATTAAATAATATTCGGGTAGTATTATCACTCATCTCTCTCACTCAATTCATACAATTCCTAAATACCTGAGCTCAAGCTCAACAATGGCGTCCTGAGCTTGTTCCGTAGCATCTTCGCAAATCAGGGCCGGCTCCGAGAAAGCAAAAGAATTTTGGGGTCAAAGGTGAAAATTTTTTTGAGCCTCATGTAAAAGGAGTATTTTGTTGGGTTTAAACTTAAACAATTTAATTTTAATATGGGCTTACTTGGTTATAATTTAGGTTGTGTAAAAAAGTTTTGTATAAAAAAAGAATTAAACATGTATCAAATGAGACTAGAACCCATAACCTTTTGGTTAGGAGTAATATCCCTTTGCCACTAGACTAAGCTAGTGGTTATGTAATCGAGTTTAACACTAAATATACATATTGTTTTAATAAAAATACATATAATTTGTTTAAAAAAATAAAATTCGGGCCTAGCTGAGTGTCGGGCCTGTGGCCGCCGACCACCTGGCCACACCTTATGGCCGGCCTTGTCGTGAATCAACCCTCACTAAACCTCCCCTTCGACTCACCTTTCAACCTAACTGCATTGTGAAACGAGAAATATCAACACTTTCTGTTCTCAAAGAGTACCCGCAGACATTAATATCTCATTATCCACTTTCTTTGGAAACAACGCTTGAATGCATAAATGCCCTAGCCTTGTAAGGAAGTAAGTTAAAGCAATCTTTCATTTCTTTAAGAAAAATAAATTGTACGTTTAAACTGTATAATAATTTCTTGTTTGCGTCGTTTTTTAGCTACTGTATTTACTATTGTTAGCGCTTGGTCCTGGGATTCTTGGTGAGGGGTGAACTGTCAACGTAGTCGGATTCTACGATTGCAAAACACAAGGAAGACAAGAGCTCTGGGCACAAGATGTTGGTGAGAGGCTTCTTCATAGCCTCTGGCGGAGGCCAGGTAGTGTTTCACAAACCTTTTTTCATTGTAAATTAAAAATCCCTTTATTACAATTTATTGAACAAACACTAATTTGCTTGTCAATTTGCTTTAAACTAGAAATTGTGAAACTTGCTGGCATACTGTAAGGCCCCGAACCCCGGGAGCCCCATAGTTGGCATTCATACAAATACTTATTATAGTAATTAAACTTGAAAACGGTTTCTTCCATTAAAACAAACATCTCAGAGTGTAAATTCAGCGGAAAACATAAATCGTAAAATAAGTTCCCTAAAACCCGGGAATTTTGCCCAAAACCAATTTTTAAATATAATTCTTAAACTATTTAAAATAAAATTGTTCAAAACACATTCTTCCATCCACGTATGCCATTCACCGTCCAAGTAGATTCGTGCACGTCCAAGCGATAAGGCATCCTCTTCCTAACCTGAAACTCACAATAACATGCACACAAAGTCAGCTTGAGCTGAGCGAGTTCAAGTTTTAAATAAATAATATCAATAATGGTAATTATGATAGTCATACCAAAAGTTTAAAAATAAAAAGAGTGCATCCATTAAGTCATCATTACCAAAGACTAAACATTCTCATACATACATATACAAAATATATATGTATAAACATCCTTTCAAGTACATCCCTATATATATAACAATATATATATATATATAACATCCACGTATAACATCAGGGTCGAGCACACGTACAACCCAAACACGTAACATCCGATGATGATCATGCCACACGAGCCTCTCCCCTCACGGGCTTTTCAGGGCCTGCCACAGGATTAAAGAACCTGAGATAGTTTGGCCCGGCCAAGATCACTATGCATCCGTATGCAACCACAAAGTAGGCATACACAACATCAGTAGTCGAAACGACTACAACATCGCCAAATATAGTCCAAACAATAATGTGTGTATGTGTGTGTGTGTATATATATAACATCCCAAGGCCTACCATATACTAGCAAGTCTATATAAAATCGTTTAAAACATTTCATCAAGTAAGAAAAACACTTAGGGGTGCATGCTAGCCCAAAATTTAAAAGAGTAAAAAGGGCATCATGAACTCACCTGAGACGAGCCACACAAATACCAAAGGGTTTGAGAACCTCAAAGCCAATCCACAGTTTACAAGCCTGTCGGATTATATACAAAAATTACTAACTAAACGTACCGACTCGTTTATCCTACGAGACGTTTTGACTAAATTTGATTGGCCTAAAGTCTTGACGTTATGCCATTTAATTAACAAAACCACCCATAGTTAATTCCGGAGACAAAGGATTTCCAACTATACCCGAAAGTTGTTGATTTTATCGAATACGCGCGTTAACGGGTTGTTTATGCACTTGGCTACCAACCCAGCCCCGTGTGGACCAAATTTAGTAAAATCACAGCCCACAAGTCCACTCGACTCTACACGAGTTGGATGGATCGGTAATTCGCAAGCACGATGCGCAAACTACCAATAAACGCGAATTTGCGCCGTACCGACCCGTTTAAGTAACCGATAACCAATTCAACCCAAATACTCAAAAAAATCAGTTTTTCACAGCCAACAAATCATCACGAGTCTACAACATTCGAATTGGTTGTCAATTCCCTCAAACAACGCGTTAAACACAACAACTCACAAACTAGACAACCGTATTGTAAGGCCCCGAACCCTAGGAACCCCATAGTTGGTAATCATTCAAACACTTGTAAAATTTAGTAAACTTAAAAACCATTTCTTCCATTAAAACAAGCGTATCAGAGTGTAAATTTTGCGGAAAACATGAAAAATGAAATAAGTTCCCGAACCCCGGGAATTTTGCCCAAGAACCAAAATAAGTATAACTGTTATAAGTTTCCTTGAAATAAAATATTCATAAACAATTCTTCCTTCCAGTATGCCCTTCACCATTCAAGTAGCTCCGTGCACGTCCAAGTGATAAGGCATCCTCTTCCAAACCTGAAACTTACACTAACATGCACACAAAGTCAGCTTTAGCTGAGTGAGTTCAAGTTTTAAGTAAAAGATATCAGTAGTAAAATCATGATAGCCATACCTAAGGTCTTAAAAGTAAAAGGGTACATCCATCTAATCATCGTTATCGAACTTAAACATCCTCATACATACATATACAAAGTTATATGTAAACATCCATTCAATAACATCCCTATATACATAACAGTATATATATATAACATCCACGTATAACATCAGGGTCGAGCAAACGTACAACCCAAGCACGTAACATCAGTGCATGCAAACACGAAGTAGGCATACACAACATCAGTAGTCGAAACGACTACAACATCGCCAAATAGAGGCCAAGAAATAATGTATATACACATATATATATATATATATATATATATATTTAACATCCCAACGCTTACCATATACTAGCAAGCCTATATAAAATCATTTTAAAATCATTTCACCAAGTAAGAAAACATTTAGGTGCGCATGCTAGCCCAAAAGTAAAATGAGTAAAAAGGGCATCATGAACTCACCTAAGATCGATCAAATACTTGCAACGAGCTAGGAAGTTCCTAAGGGCAAAATCACAAGCAAGGGCCTGTAAATTATACATAACGCGTTACTAAACTAGACTGTAGAAACACTCTAGCCTAATGGGCCGTACCAGCCCAACACTTTGGCCCAAGGCCCAACAACTTAGCCCAAGGCCCAACACTTTGGCCCAAGGCCCAACACTTTGGCCCAAAGCCCAACAACTTTGCCCAAGGCCCAATACTTGGCCCAAGGCCCAACAACTTTGGCCCAAGGCCCAATACTCTAGCCCAAGGCCCAACAACTTGGCCCAAGGCACAATACTTGGCCCAAGGCCCAACAACTTGGCCCAAGGCCCAATACTTTGGCCCAAGGCCCAAGGATAATCAAATCGGGTCGAATGCGCGGGTAATAAACCTTAAAACCATTTGTTAAACGACTTAGCCCCGAATGGACCAAATTCCATTTTAAATCTTTTCATCCATCAAGATTATGTCACCCGAGTTGATAGGGTTGACGGTTCCTTTTTACAACTCTTACTTTAACGTTTAAACGAAAATTCGCGTATCGCCGACTCGATTGACGAAGCACTAACCACAACAACCCCGAGCATCAAAAAAATAATTTTCCCACAGCCGTTAGACTCCCCTAGGGCCATGCAAACTGATTCGGTTGGTCATCCAACCGATTAACGCATCAAACTCAACAATTCTAGACAACCGAACATAACAATCAAACTACAACTAGTTGATCAACTTAACGAACACCTAAGAACATGATCTTTGAGTATGATATACGGGACATACCTAGGAAGATTGTGGTGCAAAAACTCACTTCAAACAGCCCCGACAAGAACACAATTGAACATCCACCGGTTAAGCCTAAAACGAACTTATCGATCAATAACGAGTAAAACGTGTAGATTTTAGCATGCGAAGATGCATTTAATTACATAGGATAACCTTTGAAATAAATTATTAAATTTTCACCAGACTTTAATAAATGTCTTAGGTTTATAAAAATATTTTTATTATATTTTTATATTGGACACAAAAATCATAAAAATTCCTCCAACACAGAAAGGTATGTGCAGCTATTTCAGCGCGCAACAAAATGGTTTTATTTTTATAAAATTCATTACCAAACCAAATTAAACGATTCCAATTGGGTTTGGTTCCTAACTCAAAATACTAACTTCCAGAAGTGGAACCAACCAATTTGGACCTGTAGAAAAAAGGTTATGACATCGGGAAGGCAGACCAGAATTCGTCATCTCGCATCAGCTTTGACACTCGATTTTATAAATTCATAAAAACCATTCAAATCTCGTCCAAAAATTACGTATTATACCTTTCTGGAAATTAGACTCAAAGTAGAACATCATGGAATTAAGAATCGATCGATCAAAAACAGTAGATTAACATCGCGTACAGACCCTACAATAAACGTATACTAATCTGTCAGCAAGCTGTTATCATCAAAACTCAATCTTAACGACCAATAAACGCGTTAATATGATCAATTAAGGTGTAAAAGACATGGGGAATCATAAAACCGACCTTGAATTGAAGTTTTCACAGCGGAAACATGGCGGGGCAGAAGAAAAACGAGGAGGGGGGTTCTTAGCTGCGATCGGCTGCACCTAGGGTTATGAGTTAGAGTTTTTCATTCTTTTATGATATAAAATAAGAAGTTTCATTCTAGCCCATCAAGTATAAAGTGTGTAGCAACTTGGGTGGAAAGTTACATAATTTTAACGTACCAGGATGACGTAAGCCTCCGAGGAAAGTCGGATAAATCCTGAGAGATGTACATACTTTACATGCTGTAAATCACTTATCTGAAATTAACGGACGTTACACGTATCCTAGTTTTCAAACTATTAACAATTGGCCGACCTAACCAATTCCAATGACCATGAAATTTTAGTATGATGTAAGTGACATACCTAGTAATATTTTGGTGCAAAAAACCCAATCAAAACAGCCCCGGAATTGCTCAATTGGACAGCCACCCTACAAGCCTAAAAACAACCGAATTTCGACGAATAAACGCGCCATAAGGATGAACTAAGGTGAAAAAGAGTTGTAGACATCTAATACCAACTTGGAATTGAAGTTTGGATGGACGGGAATGGGATGGTCTAGCACAAAAATCGAGAAGGGGGGGGGGGGTCTTGGGCGCCGATCGGACCACTAGTTAGTGTTTGGTTAAAATTTTTTTTTATATAATATATAATAACAAAATAACATTCAGGCCCCTCCACTTTATTAATGGTTGAACTTGCGAGAAAAGTTACGTATGATAAGCTTACGAGGGTTGCAAGGAGCTCCTAGGAGAATACCGGGGTCAAGCCCAAAAGGTGCACGAAATCCTACAAGTTTAAGCCTTTTGTTTAAAATTTACGGACGTTACACATACCACCAATTGATTTAATGATGATTTACATGAGTTTATTCTATCCACAAATGACAGATGGTATTTTTTTTTGTTAAAGTTATAATTAATATCTTTAATTTTACTTACATTAATTTAGTCCAATTAACCTAAGTTATTTGTTGCAGTAGCTACCGACTTGTTGCTTTGTAGATTCCTTTATCACATGTTCCTTAACTGTGACGATTGGCCAAAATGTAAGTTGAGATCACCGGAAGTAGTTGATCTAATCGCGAAGCGTTTTGAAAAGTTCTACAAGGATAAGGATGAAGAACAGCGCAGAATTTAAAACTGTTATCTCCGATAGTGGAGTCTACTTAGAGCATTTGTAGAATAAGCTGGAAAACAAACATATGATTGACATTAGAATGGTGGGTTCGGCTCTTTATGTTGAAGGGTTAACTATGGTTGAGAAGAAAATGAAATTGTTCAAATCCAAAATTCCACTGTTGGAGTATGATGCCGATAAGGCCAAAGCGACCCTAACCAAGGAAGGCCATTTACACATATGGCTTCCTCTCAGGAAGGAAGGAGAGAGAAAAACTTTTAAGTTTAAGATTGGTAAAGTTGACAATTTTTAGGCTGGGTTGAGAGATCTTGGAGTTTTGCTATGTGTTTATTTGAATTTTAAAGAAGTGGCAGCAGCAGCCACCGTTGTAACCCAGCAGATCCTTTTATTAATGTGCTCTTTTTGTCACACCCCGCTGAGACAGAAACGCGGGCGCGCGACGTTCATGGATAATCATGGCTATTAATTAACGCGGTGATCCTACATGCGATGCAATGCTCATGTATGCTCACCTGAAAAACATACTTAAAAGTCAACATAATGTTTGTGAGTTCACAGGTTTTAAATGCATGATTAAACCCGTTGTTTTGAAAATATCGAGTTTCAAATGTTTAAAATGTATAAAACAAGTAATGATTCTCAAATATGTGCTTTCATGATTAAAACATTTATCAAAAGCTTATGATTTCATGACAAAAACGTGTTTTAAAACTTGTTTATGTTCACGTAAATAAAACGTATTTTAAAAAGTTATTTACGTCTTCGTGATTAAAACGTACATTAAAACTTATTTATGAAGTTGAAAACTTTGTTTGTTACGAGTGCGTTTTCCTAATTAGAACGTTGTCCAAAAAGTTTATGTTTAGGAACTTAAAAGCCCTTTTATATATAAGTGAGTGTATGCGACGCAGTATGATATATACGATAACCTAAACAAGATCGATAATCCTTTGTAGACTAGCTAAGAATACAAATTAATGTATGACAATGAGCCTATAATCAAACCTAAATCCATATGTATACCCGATAACTGTTCCATCACGATGTGAATTATAGAATATATGTTCCCATTAACATGTCGGTTAGAGCGACTAACCATGAGCGGGGGATCAATCCCGATAGTACTACCCACATATTCCTCGGCTAAACCCATAGTTAACGATTATAGAATGTATTGATCCGAAGATATTAAGGGCCCCGTGTAACTCATGCTCATATAAAGATGCTATGTCTTGCTCACTAATTATCGTATTAAATAAGTTTATGCAAAGTAGTCAAATAAGTTTGTGCAATGTTACGAAATAAGTTCATGTAAAGTTATAAAATATGTTAATGCAAAGTTACTAAATAAGTTTATGAAACATAATCAAATAAGTATATAAAAAGTTTATGTAAAGTTACTAAGTCAATGCACAGTTATCAAATAAGTTTAGTATGTCTATCAATCAAACAATCCAACAAGCTCATCAAACACTAACAATTATCATCATTCCTAGGTAGAACTAACAGGTTTAGCCGAGAATCATAATTGGACAGCAGCTCATACTCATTAAAATCACCATAAAACTCATATCAATCATCTTAAAAATCATGCAACAATCAATACTAATCAATAACAAGTCAATTCTTAAAGCAATTGCAAAACTAGTTAACAATTCAATAAAAAATCAAAGTGTTGAACAATGTTTAAAGAGGAAGGATATATGATGTTTATGGCTGCTGTTTGCTGATGGAAACTGACGGGAAATCAATCCCCGAGGCTTGTTCTTGCTTGTTCTTCCTTCCCTAGCCGCCAAACCTTCCAACCCTGGCCGCTACAAAACTTTTTCTCCTTCCCCTTGCTGTCTACTGCTACGATCGGCAGGCTCCCTTTCACATTAGGTTTTTTTTTGTTTTTTATATAATAATATAATAGTAGGCTTGGGCTTTTCCATGATGTAACAGACCAGGCCTTAAGTTTTACTTGAAAACGTATGCGTAAAAGGCCTTTAAACTGCTCAAGAAGCTCGGTTTTTCTTCCTTGTACCCCATAACCTACAATATGATAAAACTATGTAAAACCTATATAAAACAAATTAAAATACATATAAAATAATAAAAAAACGTGGATAAAAGCTGCGGCAAATGCGTGTGTTTTACAACACATCACCTGATGTAGGTCCTCCTTTTATAATGGAAGGGAGATGTTTGAGTTGAGCACCAGCTCATTCGGTTAAACGGGAATGCTTGTCCTAACTTTTCTAACCTGCAGGTCTGAAACATTCTGCTTTGGTGAAAATGAGAGTATCCTTTTGCTTAAGAAACACTTAGCATGTGCATGTGGATACCTCATACTCCTATTGGTAGATAAAGGTGGTTAACTTGTAAAAAGTTACTGTTCCTGCTACATCATTGATGGTGAAGCGATTGAGTGCGGAAGCGATCAGGTGCGAAAGCACTAAAACAAAATTGTTTGTTGCTACTTCAGCATTGGTGATCGGACTACTCGTCATCGAAATTGATCATGAGAGTTATCGACTAACGTCTTGTTACAAAGGCAGTCACACATCGATAACTCTTTTTCCAAAGAATTTTACTTTTTTAATAGTATTACTTTTTCTCTCCGGTAATATATATTTATTTTCTGTCATTTAAAGGGCTCAGGAAATTTATCAAGACTTTGATGGATTTTTCATTGTGATATACTTTTGAAAAGACATTTTGATTGAGCCGGTATGGATCTAGATCTTATGATGACATCGATTCATTCGTTGAGTCTGTATAAGATTAGGCTATATTACTTTAACTGTGTGTAATGTGTGTGTTGAGAGTATATTTGAGCAGAGTAACGGCTTGAGAGAGATAAAATAAGAACTATTGTATTAATCGTTAAGTTACAGGGTATATATAGGGATGACCTCATTCATTAAGATAACCTTAAAGAATGAGTCATTCCTTACATTAACGACTAACGAATGAGACAACTCATTCGTTATACATTACATATATCGAATATCCCTTCATTCGTTAAGCAGGGTTAACGAATGGAGCTTACATTAGAACGAAAGTGACACATTCGTTACAAGGTAACGAATGTGCCTTACAATTAACGCGAATGAGCATATACAATTACCAAAATACCCTTTACATTAAGCCATATAATAATAAACTAATAAAGACCGTGACGTACAAAACATGTATCAACACATTTATTAAAAAAAGTATCTTTTAATAAATGAAAAATAATAAAAGTTATATAATGTAACAAATTTTTTGTTAGGAACAACGTAAAATGTAACATATATTAAAGTATATTAAATAATATAATAACCCAAATGTAACCACTAAATATGGCACGTTTTAAAATAAATTAAAGAATTAAATAATATTCGAGTTGTATTATTACATATAAAGAGGGTCGACTTTGAATATCAAAACGTAGATGAAAAAAAAAAGTTACGTTGTGAAGGTATATTTTGAAATAACAAAATACCCTATAAAATTATACAATCTGGACGCATAAGGAAGGAAACACAAGAATCTCGTCTCCTAAGAACAAATCCCTCCGAAATGCGTCTCCAAGACGAATTTTAAAAACCTCTTTTTCCTAGAATTTGAAAATATGTACGGGCCAGATAGGAAATATAATAAAACAGTCTTGGGAGACTGTATTTGAGAAGAAAAGTTTAGAAAAAATTGAACTTTTCCTTCAATATTTTAAAATAATTTTGGACTTTACCTTCAATATTTTCCCAAATTTGGTCTGCCCCCTAGCTTTCTTTAAATCTTTGGCCTGCTCTCTTATAATAATTATATTTTTCCAATGTGGCTCTCAAGTTCAAATTCTATAAAATTCACAGGAAAAAATTGTTATTTTGAGGCTTCTCTTTTAAAAAAGCGCTATTTTAAGAATTTTAACAAATAAAAAGTATTTTTTCTAGAAACTACATTTTTTGTCACCTTGTGAGGGACTATTTTTGTAAATTTGTGTACTATTTATGTTGTGGCCTGTCAGTTATCTCTCTCACTCAATCCATACAATTCCTAAATACCTGAGCTCAAGCTCAACAATGGTGTCCTGAGCTTGTTCCGTAACATCCTTCGCAAATCAGGGCCAGCTCCGTGAAAGCAAAAAAATTTTGGGGTCGAAGGTGAAATTTTTTTCGAGCCTTATGTAAAAGGAGTATTTTGTTGGGTTTAAACTTAAACAATTTAATTTTAATATGGGCTTACTTGGTTATAATTTAGGTTGTGTAAAAAAGTTTTGTATAAAAAAAGGATTAAACATGTCTCAAATGAGACTAGAACCCATAACCTTTTGATTAGGAGTAATATCCCTTTGTCACTAGACTAAGCTAGTGGTTATGTAATCAAGTTTAACACTAAATATATATATTGTTTTAATAAAAATACATATAATTTGTTTAAAAAAACTAAAATTCGGGCCTAGCTGAGTGTCGGGCCTGTGGCCGTCGACCACCCGGCCACACCTTATGGCCGGCCTTGTCGCGAATCGACCCTCACTAAACCTCCCCTTCGACTCACCTTTCAACCTAACTGCGTTGTGAAACGAGAAATATCAACACTTTCTGTTCTCAAAGAGTAGCCGCAGACATTAATATCTCATTATCCACTTTCTTTGGAAACAACGCTTGAATGCGTAAATGCCCTAGCCTTGTAAGGAAGTAAGTTAAAGCAATCTTTCATTTCTTTAAGAACAATAAATTGTACGTTTAAACTATATAATAATTTCTTGTTTGCGTCATTTTTTAGCTACTGTATTTACTATTGTTAGCGCCTGGTCCCTAGGATTCTTGGTGAGGGGTGAATTGTCAATGTGGCCGGATTCTACGAATGCAAAACACAAGGAAGACAAGAGCTCTGGGCACAAGATGTTGGTGAGAGGCTTCTTCATAACCTCCAGCGGAGGCCAGGTAGTGTTTCACAAACCTTTTTTTAATTGTAAATTAAAAATCCCTTTATTACAATTTATTGAACAAACACTAATTTGCTTGTCAATTTGTTTTAAACTAGAAATTGTGAAACTTGTTGGCCTACCACCAATTGATTTAATGATGATTTACATGAGTTTATTCTATCCACAAATGACAGATGGTATTTTTTTTTGTTAAAGTTATAATTAATATCTTTAATTTTATTTACATTAATTTAGTCCAATTAACCTAAGTTATTTGTTGCAGTAGCTATCGACTTGTTGCTTTGTAGATTCCTTTATCACATGTTCCTTAACTATGACGATTGGCCAAAATGTAAGTTGAGATCACCGGAAGTAGTTGATCTAATCGCGAAGCGTTTTGAAAAGTTCTACAAGGATAAGGATGAAGAACAGCGTAGAATTTAAAACTGTTATCTCCGATAGTGGAGTCCACTTAGAGCTTTTGTAGAATAAGCTGGAAAGCAAACATATGATTGACATTAGAGTGGTGGGTTCGGCTCTTTATGTTGAAGGGTTAACTATGTTGGGTTTCTATGAATATTTTATACTAAGTTAACCATTTAACTAGTCACAATTAAGGCGGAAGCGTGATATTTACAAACTAAACATATGTATCCATGTGTTTATATATGTATATATTACAAGTTTATATAAGATATGTTCATGAACAACCTAGTTTATTCATGTCATAAGATTACCAATAATCTATTTATTAGAAACCCGAAGCAAGGATCAAATGATACGGAAAAACTAAACTATCAAAACTATAAACACTTACATTCTTAACCTTTTAAGAGTGTAGTTGTTGTTGAAGAAGATGATGATGTTGATGCTAGACTTTCAAAGGAAAATCCTCAAACGGAATATACCCCGAGCCTCCAACACACACCGAGCTATGTTAGGGAGCTTGAACACCAAAAACCGAGACCCGAGCCTCTTCCTTTTATCTTGGCCGAAAACAAGAAGAAAGAAAAGAAAGAGTTGTGTGGTTTTTTGTTACTTGAAAGTTTTTGATGATCTTGATCTTTATATCATCATTCAATCAAATCAAACATGGTGTTAGGTGTTTTTGGTCAAGTAACCCATACTCAAACCATACCAAATCCATGACAACATATTGACCAAAATCATGGGGTGTGGGGCCCACCCAAAACCGGCCCCAAATATATTTATTTTTTATTATTTTTTTTTATTTATTTATACTTTATAAAATATATAAACACCCCATCTTTTATAAACCATTTTATAAAAGAACACATAGTTAAATAATCATTCCAATAATAATTATTTGAATAAATAAATTAACCAATTAATTTATTTAACACTTTCAAGTAAGTATTCAGAAACCCGTTTTTCTGAATGTATCGTGTTCTGTATTTGTCTCATAGATCTTATCTTAACAAATACATAATTGGTGTGTGTCTAACTCGTTATTGGGTATAACCCGACTTGGATCAAACACTACTAGCCACATTAACCTAATTATGTGTCTCGGGCATACGGTATTCCAACAATCTCCCACTTGCACGTGACTCATAAGAAGTTAATGCTAATGGTGAATACCGCCTAACAACAGGTCACCACCCTTAGTGTGTTTGACTAAGTGCCATTCGATAACATCATCCCCTTCAAGTCCATACTTGATATGATATAGGTAAGTCTTATCATTACATCCCTTTGTTACTAGATGTCCTGTCAAATCGAAGAGACACAGAGTGATCATTCTCTCAATGATTTAACTTAACAGGCCTTAGACATCTAAAATCTCAACACATAAGAGGAACAAATTCCATCTTGACTGCATACATCCTCGTTGACATCTCATATAATATCTGAGCTCTTTCTTACACGTCATCGTGTTACCGAAATAACAAAGAATAGAGTCAAGATATCAGACTTGATGAAAAATCAGATCCGATATGCATCTCAGGTCAAAGGACACAATGATACTCGCCTTTACTCAAGGATTACTTATGATCAGTTGCACTAACTCCATGCAGTGATCCTTGAGAGCGGATCATGTCCAATATTTGTATCCCACAAATATCTATGAACCTTGGTGGCAAACCTATGCCCTATATTCATCACATGAATATCAACCAATCCGGGTTCATAATAGTCTTAACTTCATACTTGTTCCCACAAGTATGATCGACTACGGACGTTTAGAACAACATAAGTCATTCATGGATTAAACATGCAAATATAGAACATAACTCATTGAATAATTAAAACATAATTAATTTTCATGAGATACCCATTACATTCGTTCTTATACAAACACTAAATACAGATTAAATCCACTCACTAGAATACCGAAGTCCTAATGCACAAACATGACCCTCATGCTTTGGCCTATCGAGGAGCTTCGTGAGTGGGTCCGCAATATTTTGATCGGTATGAACTTTATGAATACATATCTTTCTCTTTTCAACTTCATCCCTTATGTAGTTGAATCTGCGCTCAATGTGCCTCGTTTTCTGATGAGCACGAGGCTCCTTGATCTGTGCAATAGCACCCTCATTGTCACAGAATATCTCTAGGGGCTCCTGAATGGTAGAGATAATCCCTAGATCCATGATGAACTTTTTCATCCATGCAGCCTCTTGGGCTGCCATTGAAGCGGCGATGTACTCAGATTCTGTAGTGGATAACGCGACAACATCCTGCTTCGAACTCTTCCAAGAGACAGCGCCTCCATTCAAAATGAAGACATATCCCGACTGTGACCGAGAATCATCTCGGTCAGTTTGGAAACTCGCATCCACGTAACCCTTTACGATGAGTTCCTCCTCACCAGACCCATATATTAAAAACATATCCTTAGTCCTTTTAAGGTATTTTAATATATTCTTGACAGCCATCCAATGACTGTCACCTGGGTTGTGCTGGTATCTACTCGTTATGCTTAAAGCATACGAGACGTCCGGTCTAGTGCACATCATTGCATACATAATAGATCCTATTGCCGAAGCATAAGGAACATGCTTCATCCTATCCTGCTCTTCCTTAGAGCTAGGACTTTGGGATGAGCTTAACACGGTTCCTCTAGGAATAGGTACCAAACCTTTCTTAGAGTTTTCCATCCTGAACCTTTTCAGGATTTTATCAATGTATGCACTTTGATTGAGTCCGATCAATTTCCTTTGTCTATCCCTATAGACCTTTATTCCCAAGATATATGTCGCTTCTCCAAGATCCTTAATTGAGAAACGACTACTTAACCACGCTTTAACGTTTTCCATACTTGGTATATCATTTCCAAATAAAAGTATATCATCGACATACAAAATAAGGAACATGACTATACTCCCACTAGCCCATTTATGCACACACGCCTCATCACCGTTTTGGACGAAACCAAACGCTTTGATTTCTTCATTAAAACGATGATTCCACATCCGTGATGCTTGTTTCAACCCGTAGATTGATTTCCTTAACTTACATACTTTATCAGGATTAGATGGATCGACAAAACCTTCAGGTTGAACCATATGGACATCTTCCTCAAGATATCCATTAAGAAAAGCGGTCTTGACATCCATTTGCCATATCTCATAATCAAAATGAGCTGCAATGGCAAATAATATCCTGATCGACTTAAGCATCGCGACCGGCGAAAAGGTTTCATCATAATCAATCCCTTGAGTTTGCGTGAAACCTTTTGCTACAAGTCGTGCTTTGTAAGTATCTAAATTTCCATGCATATCGGTCTTCTTCTTGAAGACCCACTTACATCCAACCATTTTGGAGTTAAGTGGACGATCAACCAATTCCCAAACTTGGTTATCGTGCATGGATTGCATCTCGGCGCTCATGGCTTCAAGCCACTTGTCACAATCAGGTTGTGACATAGCATCTTTGTAGGAGATCGGTTCATCCGAATCGACCAAGTAGCAATCATCCACGAGAAATCCATATTTCTTGGGAGGTCGACTAATCCTACTAGATCTGCGAGCAACGTGTGTATGATCAACCATTTGATCACTTTCAACATCCTCGTGTTGAAAACTAGTATCGACCAACTGTGTATCATCCAGTGATTCTTGAACCTCTTCAAGTTCCACTCTCTTTTCACTAGGTCCTTCCATAAGGAACTTAGTTTCTAAGAAGTATCCTTTGCGTGAAACAAACACCTTTTGTTCACTAGGATCATAGAATATATATCCTATATCATCCTTTGGGTATCCTATGAAGATACACCTGATGGATCGAGCCTCAAGCTTATTTGGGGTGTCACGTTTAACATAAACTATGCATCCCCATACCCTTAAATATGAAAAGGATGGAACCTTTCCATGCCACACTTCATAGGGTATTCGATCCACCTTTTTGGTCGGGGCCATATTCAAAATACGAGCCGCTGTAAGTAGCGCATATCCCCAAAATGATGGCGGTAGTGAGCTTCGTGCCATCATTGATCGAACCATGTCCAACAGTGTTCTATTCCTCCTCTCGGATACTCCGTTATGTTGAGGAGTTCCAGGAGGAGTGAGCTGTGAAATAATTCCACAATCTCTAAGATGACATTGAAAAGCTTCACTTAGGTATTCGCCTCCTCTATCGGAGCGGAGTACCTTGATTGTTCGGTCGAGCTGATTTTGTACTTCATTTTGAAATTCCTTGAACATTTCAAAGGCTTCATGTTTGTGTTTCATTAGATACACATACCCATATCGACTAAAATCGTCGGTAAAGGTAATGAAGTACCTTTCACTATTCCTACTAGTGGGCTTGAGAGGTCCGCATACATCCGTATGTATGATACCTAACAAGTCCTTAGCCCTTTCATTTGTACCTTTAAAAGGTTCTTTGGTCATCTTGCCTTGAATACAAGATTCACACTCATCAAATGAACCTAACTCATTTGTTTTCAAAAGTCCATTCTTTTGGAGAGTATTTACACGATTCTTGTTTATGTGTCCAAGACGACAATGCCAAATGTAGGAATCACTCAAATCCTTTTTGAGTCTTTTAGTGGAAGTTTGATATAATGAGCTATTTGAGGTATTGTCATGAACCAATTCATAAATACCGTTGTTTGGTACAGCTTTAAAATAAAAGATACCATTAGATGATACATGCATTTCTGATTTTACAAATTTAAAGTCAAAGTTACATTGTCTAAGAAGGTGCACAGAAATAATGTTCCTAGTCAAACTAGGAGCATACAAAACATTTCTCAAAACAACTTCCAAACCACTTGGAAGCGATAAAGTGAAGTCTCCTCTAGCGACCACGTGCACCCTTGCACCGTTGCCCATGAAAAGACTCACTTCGCCCTTCTTTAAGTCTTCATTCCTTTTGAACCCCTGCAACCAATTGCAAATATGAGTTCCACATCCGGTATCCAATACCCATGTGTTAGAAGAAATAAGATTTAGCTCAATATTAATCATAAAGACATTACCCGAGGCATGCCCCGCATTCCTCTTGTCTCTTAGCTCTTTTAGGTAGACCGGGCAATTGCGTTTCCAATGTCCGGTCTCCCCACAACCAAAACAAGGATCATCCTTATGACCCCTCGGTTCCACAACCTTTTGTTTCTTTGCCATAACCGGTGATTTGCCCTTACCCTTAAGATGCATAGGAGGACCCTTTCTTTTTGCTACCTTAGCCTTAGGATTGGGTTGAGATCGATTCTTGGATTTACCTTCATTGATCGCAAACATGGGTAAAACCCTTTTACCCATGCTCGCCTCGGCTGTTTTAAGCATTGAGTGAAGTTCTCCAATGTTTTTATCCCACCCGTTCATGTTATAATTTAACACGAAAGTGTCGAACCTTTTCGACAAAGAGTTAAGGATCAAATCCGTAGCTAACTCTTTTGAGATGGGACAATTGAGCTTGGCGAGGCGATCAATGTAACTTTTCATCTTAAGCACATAAGTTGAAACTGGTTGATTATCATCCATTCTACATGCATGCAAGGCTCGAACTGTTTCGAACCTTTCAACTCTTGATTGCTTAAGGAACATTTCCTTAAGTTGAGTAATCATGTCGTACGCATTATGGTTTTCGAAATCCTTTTGGATTTCGGGAACCATAGTCGCCAACATGAGGCATAACACTTGAATGGAATCTTCCGTGTGTTGGACCCAATTCATATATTCGACCTCACTTCCCTCTTCCGGTTCATTGGGGATAGCTGTTTCCAAAACATGATATAATTTTTCTTGTTTTAGAACAATCCTTAAATTTCGGAACCAATCCGAAAAGTTATTGTGGTTAAGACGGTCTTTAGCGAGAATAGATCGGAGAGATACATTTTGGACGTTAGGGATTATGTTGTCGTCGACGTGTGCGGCCATCTGCAGAATTTTAATTAAGTTCATTTTAGTGTTTTACCTTTTTAATTATTAATACCCTTTTATATATATACCAAATATAATTAATAATTAAAAACTAGAATCCAACGATAAACCCGACTCCGGTTAGGTGACCTTTTTCCCATTGTCGGTTTATCAAGGTAGTTATTCATAACAATTGCAAACCCTTTTGCAACTTCTAGAGTTTATGGGACCGGTTCGAAATCATATTTCGTGTCGGCATGTTTATCCCATCAACACCTATTAGACCCCATGCTTGGGTGACCCTCTTCACATGGTTCTAATTTAAGTCGTCCTACTTGTATCAACTTGTAATATTAACATACAAACGGTTAGATGACCTTTTTCCCATTTATATGCTAAAATTACCTCAACATATTAATTTACTCTACGCGGTTAGGTGACCTTTTTCCCACTAAGAGCTTACTAATATGTTAAGCGTTATACAAAAGGATGGTGTTTAACTTGTTATCCTTAATTTTAAAAGGGATTTTTAGTTTTAATAATTCTAGTTGTAAAACTTTAAATCATGTTCTAACATGCATTTAGTAACATGATTATTTTGAAACCATTTTCAAAATTCTAATTTATAATAAAACCATTTTATTATGGGTGTGAGACGGCTAGTTAATAAATCCATTTTATTAAACTACGTGTCACGTAATCACCGATAATTATTAGAACCCGTTTTATGCTTTGTTAATTAATTCTATGTGACGAAGTTGATATCCTAATATCTAACAACCACACAATCAAACAATCAATTAACAAGCATACATAATTATACTAGACACGAGCCACTAAGTTAGACCACACTTGTTAGCCGAAACAAGTGTGTGTCTTAGGTCCGATCCTAAGGGACACACGACACATGGATGTTGTAGCTCCCACTTGATCCCGCATCCAAATGCGTCAAGCATCTTCTTCAACCCCGTTGTAATCCATTGGGCTTGAACTTGGGCCTTAGCTTCCATAAGCTTCCATTTGGGCTCAATGGGTGGGCTTAGGTCCTTTTGGGCTTGAATCCCCTTAATGGGCTTGTGAGACCCATTATCACCATACCCGGCCCAATAAGGCCCAAACTTCCAATTTTGCAATCTTCTTTAAATTTACATAACAAATGTCCTAATACATTTTTCTATAAAATAAAGATATTACAAATAAACTATTTATTACATACCCATATGAATAAATAATTACAAAATTGCCCATAATTAATTATTACAAACCGAAACTTTGAATAATTAATAACAATCACAACAAACATCCATTTGGTCTACGGCTCGGTCTAGTTTTAACAAACATAACCCGTTATGTCTTAGGAACCCGTTCCAAAACCCCTTGACCTTATCGGGCCTAGCCCAACCCATTTGGGCTTGACCCAATAACTTGATTATGAGCTTCGGCCCACTTGTCCAAAACACATGGGCTTCGGCCCAATAAAAGTCTCATGGGCTTCGGCCCATTTAACAAAATGGGCTTCGGCCCATTTAACTTTCTCCCCTCCTTTTTCTTCTCGGTTAACCCATTAACCTAATGAAGTGGGCTTCGGCCCAATAACATCCGAATTGGGCTTCGGCCCATGTACTCGGTTTTATATTTTTTTTTTTTTGAACAAAGCCAAAAATAATACCAAGATTAAATACAAAAAAATCATGCATGTTTTTTTTTTGTATAAAATCTTTCAAGGGGAAAAATATAAAACCGAAAACCCGAAGCTTAGTTTCCCGTATCCCGGCTCTTGATGCCATTTGTTGGGTTTCTATGAATATTTTATACTAAGTTAACCATTTAACTAGTCACAATTAAGGCGGAAGCGTGATATTTACAAACTAAACATATGTATCCATGTGTTTATTTATGTATATATTACAAGTTTATATAAGATATGTTCATGAACAACCTAGTTTATTCATGTCATAAGATTACCAATAATCTATTTATTAGAAACCCGAAGCAAGGATCAAATGATACGGAAAAACTAAACTATCAAAACTATAAACACTTACATTCTTAACCTTTTAAGAGTGTAGTTGTTGTTGAAGAAGATGATGATGTTGATGCTAGACTTTCAAAGGAAAATCCTCAAACGGAATATACCCCGAGCCTCCAACACACACCGAGCTATGTTAGGGAGCTTGAACACCAAAAACCGAGACCCGAGCCTCTTCCTTTTATCTTGGCCGAAAACAAGAAGAAAGAAAAGAAAGAGTTGTGTGGTTTTTTGTTACTTGAAAGTTTTTGATGATCTTGATCTTTATATCATCATTCAATCAAATCAAACATGGTGTTAGGTGTTTTTGGTCAAGTAACCCATACTCAAACCATACCAAATCCATGACAACATATTGACCAAAATCATGGGGTGTGGGGCCCACCCAAAACCGGCCCCAAATATATTTATTTTTTTTTATTTTTTATTTATTTATTTATACTTTATAAAATATATAAACACCCCATCTTTTATAAACCATTTTATAAAAGAACACATAGTTAAATAATCATTCCAATAATAATTATTTGAATAAATAAATTAACCAATTAATTTATTTAACACTTTCAAGTAAGTATTCAGAAACCCGTTTTTCTGAATGTATCGTGTTATGTATTTGTCTCATAGATCTTATCTTAACAAATACATAATTGGTGTGTGTCTAACTCGTTATTGGGTATGACCCGACTTGGATCAAACACTACTAGCCACATTAACCTAATTATGTGTCTCGGGCATACGGTATTCCAACAAACTATGGTTGAGAAGAAAATGAAATTGTTCAAATCCGAAATTCCACTGTTGGAGTATGATGCCGATAAGGCCAAAGCGACCCTAACCAAGGAAGGCCATTTACACATATGGCTTCCTCTCTGGAAGGAAGGTGAGAGAAAAACTTTTAAATTTAAGATTGGTAAAGTTGACAATTTTTAGGCTGAGAGATCTTGGAGTTTTGCTATGTGTTTATTTGAATTTTAAAGGAGTGGCAGCAGCAGCCACCGTTGTAACCCAGCAGATCCTTTTATTAATGTGTTCTTTTTGTCACACCCTGCCGAGACAGAAACGCGGGCGCGCGACGTTCATGGATAATCACGGCTATTAATTAACACGGTGATCCTACATGCGATGCAATGCTCATATATGCTCACCTGAAAAACATACTTAAAAGTCAACATAATGTTGGTGAGTTCACAGGTTTTATATGCATTATTAAACCCGTTGTTTTGAAAATATCGGGTTTCAAATGTTTAAAATGTATAAAACAAGTAATGATTCTCAAATATGTGCTTTCATGATTAAAACATTTATCAAAAGCTTATGATTTCATGACAAAAACGTGTTTTAAAACTTGTTTATGTTCACGTAAATAAAACGTATTTTAAAAAGTTATTTACGTCTTCGTGATTAAAACGTACATTAAAACTTATTTATGAAGTTGAAAACTTTGTTTGTTACGAGTGCCTTTTCCAGATTAGAACGTTGTCCAAAAAGTTTATGTTTAGGAACTTAAAAGCCCTTTTATATATAAGTGAGTGTATGCGACGCAATATGATATATACGATAACCTAAACAAGATCGATAATCTTTTGTAGACTAGCTAAGAATACAAATTAATATATGACAATGAGCCTATAATCAAATCTAAATCCATATGTATACCCGATAACCGTGCCATCACGATGTGAATTATAGAATATATGTTCCCATTAACATGTCGGTTAGAGCGACTAACCATGAGCGGGGGATCAATCCCGATAGTACTATCAATATATTCCTCGGCTAAACCCACAGTAAATGATTATAGAATGTATTGATCCGAAGATGTTAAGGGCCTCGTGTAACTCATGCTCATATAAAGATGCTATGTCTTGCTCACTAATTATCGTATTAAATAAGTTTATGCAAAGTTGTCAAATAAGTTTGTGCAATGTTACGAAATAAGTCCACGTAAAGTTATAAAATATGTTAATGCAAAGTTACTAAATAAGTTTATGAAACATAATCAAATAAGTTTATAAAAAGTTACTAAATAAGTTTATGTAAAGTTACTAACTAAGTTAATGCATAGTTATCAAATAAGTTTAGTATGTTTCTCCCCCCAGTTTGTAAAACAGTAATAGAGAAAAGGGGCCATGAAATTCAGCTTGGCGTCGGAGAGTAATGTGTAAGAACTCTTGTTTGTATTCATCCTACGTGCGTCCTAAGACAAGTACAACTAACTTAAGGTCGGCTCAACATATTAAATTAGTATGCCGGTTTATGCTACGCGTTCACCCAACACCTAGACTTATGCGATGACACGACTCATTGGTGATACTCATAGATTTGAATACTCTACACAAATTTTTTATGTAGGAAAATTCATACATAGTAAAATAAATAATGTTTTAAAAAAACATTTTAAATAAGTTTTTACGTGTGATGGGTTTGTTAGCCATGTTTATTAGTTCCCTTAATATTATGATTTCTTGTTTTAATAATTTAGGTGAACCTATTCTAGCATAACCTTTTTAACTAAAATCATGTGAACAAGAAAGTGGGTTAGATCTAGGTGAAGAGGTATGTACCCGCCTCAACACCGAGCAAGGCGGGTCAACCCACAAGATAAAGACATTATGAAGGCACAAAGCCAAAACCTATGCGCATGGCGCATACAAAACATGCTCAGGCATCATATGCCCAGGCACACATATGCTCGCGCATCACATATGCGCGCGGCGCATCAGCGCGCGGCGCATATCACATGCTCGTGCATATCACATCTGCCCAGACACACATGCTCGCGCATCACATATGCGCGCAGCGCATCGGCGCGCGGCGCATATCACATGCTCGTGCATATCACATCTGCGCATGAAATATCTGCGCGTGAGAATAAAGAGAAGACCTCGCGCATCCTCAGGATGGGCGCATATCACACGTGCGCATAATCAACCTCGTCCTTATCCAAATCAGGATTAGGGCAACCTTGATTGTGCACGTCAGACAACCTTCCAGAAGGCATCTTTTTAAGGAGTAAGAATATGCTGATGTTGACAGCTGCCAAATGAAAGGTCGACAACTCAGCATGACACATGTGTTACCACGTGATTACAACCAACGAGAAAGCGCCAGGTGTCCCAGAGGACATGTGGCGCAGTGCGATTGGAGGAAGCCAACGAGGTTGAGCCCAACCGGTGGTAACCCTAGCACTATAAATACAGCATCAACTCCACTTTGATGACACATTCATACTCAATCATTGACAGTTACAAGCAGTGATAACACATTCAATCATATTGAATCACATTCACTCACAGTCAGTTACATACAAACACAGTCTCACAATCAGAGGGCATTGAGCTACTAAGCAATACTCTTGAGATTCCCTTACACACATTATTATCTTCTCCACAAATTTACTGATTCTCACGCCGGAGGGTTACCCCAAAGAGGACCCCTCTGTCCCTTTCTGAGGGGTAAGTAACGGCGCTGTTCATTTTGTAGGTGGAAGAACACAGATCCAGAAGAACCATCGGTGAAATAGTATAATCAAACCCGAGGAAAGTAGATCTGCTACCAGTGAGTAGATCCACGTTTCTTCATTGGCGCCATCCACTGTTACAAACGGCAATCAGATCTCATCAGATCTATAAAAAAAAATCAATCACCATGGTTTCTGGAGTTCGTAACGTTGATCAAGCTCTGGAGGATATTGAACGTGAGGGTGTTAACGACGGACAGCAGGTTCTGAGGGTTCCGCGTGATTATACGCGTACCACCAGCAACCGTCCCTTCGTCACAACCCCTCACGGCCAGACTGAAACTCCTCCAGACGATCTCACGTTACAAAATATGGCCGGCGCGAAACTGAAAGGACCAATGGGTCCAGAAGAAGAAACAAATGATCCGAATGAATGGCTCATAAACGAGCAGCGGCGTCTGATGGAAAAGTACACTGAAATGGTCAAACAGAAGAAGCTAGCCGACCAAACACAAAGGCAAGCGTTTGATAAACAGACTACAAAAAGGCCGCGCGCGCCGGAAGAAGGACATTCTGTTCACACTGCACACACTGAGTTCAGTGATGAAGAAGTGCATAGTATGAGGAAGACACGGGATACTCATGCAGGAGGCTCACAGCCCCGCGCACCTGTGAACATGGCGCCTGGAGCCAGAGCAGATCTGGATCTGCACATGCCGTACAGCCCACCGGTCAGAGGGCAAGTGGACGTAACCACGCCCTACAGACCAGCCATCCTGGTAAAACACTCAAAGTTTACTGCGCGCATCGCGCAGGCTCCCATCCAGCACAAGACAAAGATGCCAAGTGGTTTGGGCAAATATGATGGCACAACAGATCCAGATGACTTTTTGCAAGGTTTCTATAACACGGGAAACCTAGAGAGCTGGACGATGCCAACATGGTGTCATATGTTTGCTCGCTGCCTCACGGGCGCAGCGCGGGTATGGTTCGAGAGCTTGCCGACAGGGCAAATTGATGGGTTCGAGGAACTATTAGAAAAGTTCCAAGCCCACTTCGTACAGCAGCGCAGGCACACGCGCGATCCTGATGACATCATGCACTGCATACGCAGGAATGATGAAACGATTGAAGATTACATCACTCGTTTCAATCAATAATCCCTGGCAATCGGGGGTATAACTGAGCAGCTCCTGCGCGTGGCCTTTATACAAGGCGCGCGTAGTGATCAACTCCGCCGGGCTCTCGTAAGCAAAGATGGTATGCCCACCACGTGGGCCAAGTTAATGGAGGCATCGCGAGTTTTCGCGAGAAATGAGAAACAGATTGCCCAAGATAGGGCAAGAGAAAGAGCGCATCAGGCTGAATCACCGCGCAGCAAAGAGAAGAGGGCCAAACAGAACTCTGTATGGTCCAGGTTGCAGCCAACAAGTTTTTCTTCAGCAGAAAAGCAAGCGCAACCAAGCTCACCCCAGCCCCAAAAAGATGTTCGTAGTCGTGGGGATGGTGACAAGAGGGAGGGCGGCAGAGATCCTAGCAGACCTCTGCCAAGAATATGGACTCCACTCACTAAAACACCTTCACAGGTGTTAAGTACTGAGAATGTTCAATTCAAGCCCCCCAAGCAACTACACTACAAGGGACCGCAAAACAGTGGCAAATATTGTGAATTTCACAGGTCCCCGGGCCACAACACCGACGCATGCCATCATTTAAAGGATGCGATCGAGAAGGATGTAAAATCAGGCAGGCTGGCTCACTTGGTGAAAAACCAAAGAATAGAAGATGAGCAACCGGAAGGAGCCTATGCCACCAAGAAATACAAAAGAATCTGTGTGGCTGAGGGGGGACGACAAGGGCAGACGTCAAAAAAGAGAAGCGCGCAAATCCACGGAGATTGGCGCGAACAGCAAGTCATCTTCCCAAGAATCAGGGGAGGCCCTTCAATAAGCAGTCCTCTCGTCATCACCACACACATTGCTCATTACGAAGTGTCAAAGGTCCTGGTGGACACTGGAAGCGAATCTGACATTATGTATGAGCAATGTTTCAGAAAGTTAGACCCGGCAGACCAAGCGCGGCTCGAAATTGTGAACGCACCAATCTGTGGTGTCTCAAATGAAATCATCCATCCCCTAGGCCAGATTCAGTTTGAACTAACTATGGGGGATGATGAGCACAAGCGAGCCGAAGTGGTCAACTTCTTGGTCTTGCCCACCACGTCATGCCACAATATGATCCTGGGTAGGGGAACGATTGCTCAATTTAATGCTGTACCGTCGCCAGCGCACGGCGCATTGGGGTTCCCTACACCAACAGGCGTAACATTTGTTTACCGCGATCATTTGTGCGCAGTGACAAGCACGCCGCGGGAAGGGAGAATGAAACTTCCAATGGCGGACAATGCGCCAGAGAAGTGGATTTTAAACCCAAAATTCCCAGAGCAAACGGTCACAATTGGCGCTACCATTTCAGACGAAACGAGATTGAGAATGAAAAAGTTGCTCACAAAATACACGTCGGTTTTCGCGTGGCAACACTCCGATATGACGGGGATCCCGCGAGACTTGGCGCAACATTCTCTTAACACGTTCAAGTCGGTGGAGCCAATTGCTCAGAAAAAGAGAATCATGGGGGATGAAAAGGCGAAGGCCATGAATGAGCAAGTGGAGGACCTGTTGCGCGCAAACATCATCCGCCCGATCCGATACCAGACGTGGGTAGCCAATCCTGTGATGGTAAAGAAAAGCAACGGGTCATGGAGGACGTGTATTGACTTCAAGGACCTCAACAAAGCATGTCCGAAAGACTGTTACCCCCTCCCAAACATCGACGCAAAGGTGGACTCCGTGGCGCCATTCAAGCTCAAATGTTTCCTGGATGCCTACAAAGGCTATCACAAGATTCAAATGGCACCACAGGACGAAGACAAGACTGCATTCAGAACCGACAAGGGTGTTTTTTGTTACACAAAAATGCTCTTTGGTTTAAAGAATGCGGGCGCAACCTATCAGAGGCTTATGGATTCGGTTTTCAGTGAACAAATCGGAAGAAATCTAGAAGTCTACGTTGATGATTTGGTGATCAAGAGCAGGGAGGAGAGACAAATGCTCAAAGACATCGAGGAAACTCTTCAGCGCCTAACGGAAGTTAACATGAAGCTCAACCCGAGCAAATGTACTTTCGGCGCGGAAGAGGGGAAATTCCTTGGTGTAATGGTTACTAAGGATGGTTTCAAGGTGAACCCTGAAAAGGTGGAAGCCATCCTTGACATGCCTTCACCATCCACCATGAAAGAGGTTCAGAAGCTGAATGGTAGATTGGTGTCAATCAACAGGTTCCTAGCGAACCACGCCAGCAAATCTACTCCATTCGTTAACACTTTGAGGAACTGCTTGAAGAAGAGCCAATTCAAGTGGACGCCTGAGGCTGAGCAAGCTTTCAGTGAGATAAAAGAATGTCTCATAAAGCTCCCCGCGCTCACAGCTCCACTTCCTGGCGAAACCCTTACATTGTACTTGTCAGCTGGAGACCGCGCCATCGGCGCAGTATTATTGGTGGATCGCAAGGGGATCCAAACGCCAATATTCTATGTGAGTCGGGTGCTGACAGACCCTGAGACGCGCTATTCCATCATGGAAAAGTTAGTTTTGTCACTAACACATGCGTCGCGCAAGCTTCACAGATACTTCAATGGTCATCCGATTGAAGTTCTGACAGGTTACAACATCCAGCAAGTCTTGCGACGCCCCGCGCTCTCCGGAAGGCTGACAAAGTGGGCGCTGGAATTGGGTGAACACACGATCACTTATAAGCCCCGTCCAGCAATAAAGGGTCAAATTTTGGCGGATTTCATCACGGAAATCCCAGAGGGAAAGATTGAAGAAGCTCAGCGCGAGGTAGACCCTCCGCGAGCAAATGATGAAGAAGATGTTTGGAGGCTATTCACTGATGGAGCCTCCAACAGCGAAGGGTCCGGCGCAGGCCTCAAACTGGTGGACCCTGATAATCATGAATATACTTATGCTATTAGGTTGGACTTCAAAAGTACCAACAATGAGGCTGAGTATGAAGCCCTGCTGGCTGGTCTGCGCATTGCGCGCAAGTTTGGAGTTAAAAGGCTAGAGGCACATGTTGATTCTTACTTGGTAGCTGCGCAGGTCAATGGCCTTTATGATGCCAAGGAGAATACCATGCCTCTATATCTAGAGCAGGCAAAAAAGATCGTTGAGCAGTTTGACTTCTTCAAAATCATACACATCTCGCGCAGCGAAAACAAGTCCGCTGACGCGTTGAGTAAGATGGCATCAACTAATTTTGATCACTTTGCCAAAGATGTCAGGGTGGAAGTGATGAGCAACCCGTCAGTGCAAACGCAATCGGTCCTTGTAATTCATACATCCCCTTCATCCTGGATTACTCCAATAATGGAATTCCTGAAGGAGGGGACGTTACCGGACGATCGCGCACAGGCGAGAAAGATAAGACACAAGGCGCAGAACTATGAACTACTTGATGGTACATTATATCGACGCTCTTATCTTGGACCGCTCATGAAATGCCTGGATGCTGAAGAAGCAAGCTATGTGATTAGGGAGATTCACGAAGGAATCTGCGGCATACACGCTGGCCCGCGCATGGTGGTTGCCAAGGCAATGAGCTCGGGCTACTATTGGCCGGGCATGTACTTGGATGCGCTAAAAGAAATACAAAAATGCAAGGCATGTCAGAGCTACGCGCCAAACACCATGCGGCCAAAGAACAACTTGATTCCGGTGACCTCTGCATGGCCTTTCCACAAATGGGCCATTGATATTGTGGGGCCCCTGCCGCAAGCGCAAGGGCGAGTGAAATTTTTGGTAGTGGCGATAGACTATTTCACAAAATGGGTTGAGGCCAAGCCACTAGCAAAAATCACAGCTGAGGCGATGAAGCAATTTATCTGGAGCCACATCATTTGCCGTTTTGGCCTTCCTATGGAAATTGTGAGCGACAATGGCAAACAATTCACTGACAGGAAGATATCAAGCTGGCTCAAAGAATTGCACATCAACCAAATCTTCACTTCGGTCTACCACCCTCAGGGGAATGGCCAAGTGGAGCGCGCGAATCAAAGTTTGCTAAATGGGATGAAGAAAAGGTTGGAGGGAGAATCCCATTCTTGGGTCGAAGAGTTACCTAATGTCCTGTGGGCGCACAGGACATTAAGCAAAACTAGCAATGGCGAATCCCCGTTCAGCCTAACTTATGGGACAGAGGCTATGATCCCAGCAGAAATTGGATGCCCATCCCATAGGGTACTCATGATGAGCAAAACTGATAACGAGCGCGAAAGAAGATTGGACCTTAACTTGCTTGAAGGGCGCAGAGAAGCGGCTATCATCAATGAAGCCAGATACAAGAAAAAGCTGGAAAAATATTATAATCAGCGCGTTAAAGAGTGCCACTTCAAGAAAAATGATTTTGTCCTTCGAAACAATGAAGCTAGTCGCGCAATACCCCCAGGAAAAATGTCCCCCAATTGGGAGGGACCTTATCAAATTTCAGAAGATTTGGGGAAAGGCGCGTACACTTTAAAAGATTTGAATGGAAAAAAGATACAGCGCGCGTGGAACGCGGCACAACTTAGAAAATGCTTCATGTAAAAGTTCAAATATGTAATCAAGGCTTTTAAGCCATCATGAATGATGATTCGCGCAATCTTTCAATATTTGTTCTATTACCTTTGCATACATGTTTCACACTTCCTTTATTAATTTGGAGCAATATGACAACACTATATTGACTTCAAAACGAAATAAAACGAAGTAAAACATACATGCGCGAGCCTTAGCTCAAACGCGTTAACGAGTCTTAACTCTAAAACGTCAGGGCCTTAGCCCAAACCTACGAGCCTTAGCTCAAACACGTTAATGAGTCTTAACTCTAAAAACGTCAGGGCCTTAGCCCAAAACAAAGAGCCTTAGCTCAAAAACACTCACAAACATCCATCTTACATCTCGCGCAGCCTGATCATAAAAATCCTTAAACACAACTAAGGCAAAGTACATGCCATATCATAGTTGTTAAGGTCTCAGGTCGAGGTCGCGCGCGGAATCATAGTGGATATCTGAGTAACACATGCTGACATATAATGGCTAAAACTCATACTTCCATATTAAGACCGCGCGACCTCGACGCGCAAAAAAGGAATTGAGAAAAGTTATCGCGCATGTCAGCATAAACAAGATACTGCGAAACCACTTACAAAATAGGACTATGGTTAAGTGAATAATTTCCTTACAACCTTGTTTTATTTTAGCGTGCAAGCATATCTTATATCTATACAAGCAAACATGGAGAGATGAATGGAAATGCGCAAGATGTGAAAAAGGGAAAACAAATTTCATTCCATTGCGTTGAAATTTACAAGTATGATGAGTTACAAATTACAAATAAAAATAAAAACATGAAGGGCTTCTCAAGTCTCCACGTTGACATTAGCCTCTTCATCATCCTCATCATCGCCCTCGGCATCTGGCGCAGCCTGCTCCTCTTCATCTCCAAACTGACCATAGTCAAGTTCATCCTCCTCATTGGAGTCTTCTATCACGACGGTGTCAGGAGCAGATTCTTTCGCCGCGCCAGAACCGCTGGTAGGGGCAACATCCCCCGCGCCACCATCATCGCCACCAGCCCTCTCGCATTCATCGAGCAACTTCTTTAGCGCGCCGAGGTCGGGCTGGTCAGCAAGCGCAACTATCTGCAAAATCAATAGAAAAGTATTGAGTACAAAATACTTGGAAAATTAATCAAGTAAAACTCATTAGGGTCAAGGTACCTGCATAAGGATGGGGATGGGAGTATTCATGTACCTCTCCCCCACCGCGGCCATGTCCGCGCAGGCCGCGTCGCTCTTGTAAGGGTACTCGGATGGGTTCTTCTTCAACATGCCATATTCATACCCATCCGTAAACCCTTCAGCGCGACCCACCAGGCGCGCGGCAGCATTGCAGTCCATCACAAGGGCCTGAAACTCGGCGGAATATTTCATCGGCAAAGCGCAACGAGTCATGCCCTGTGACACCAGCCATTGGCGATCCTGCGCGAGGCCAGCAACAGACGTCTCGAGGGCAGGAACCTGTGAGTTTAATAACTCAACAGTTTCCTTGGTCTTTTTTAGCTCCTCCTTATCAGACGCTGCTGCCGCCAAAATTTTTTCTTTCTCCGCCTGCGCAGCACCAAGTGCTTCCTGGCTGGACGCTGCCGTCGCCAAGGCCTCATCTCTATCGGCCTGCGCGGCCGCTAACTCCCTCTTCAGGCGCGCAACCTCGCTCTCCAGTGATGATTTCTCAGTGATACTCTGGACGATAGCTTGGTCACGCGCCTCGGCCTGCTGTTCCAAGACACGCACTCTCCGCGCGTACTTGGCAACTTCGGCCTCCGCCACCTGCTGCTTCTCCCGCGCAGCCTGGAGCTCATGCCCGCGCTTAATATAGGCGGTGTTGGCACTTGCTCTATTTTCGCTGAGCTCCGCCTGGAGTTTCTCAGCTCGTGCGCGAGCATCAGAAAGGTTCCAGGCAGCCACCTTAGCCTCTTGCTGGGCTGCCACAAGAGCATCGCGTACTTTAATATAATCGCGATGAAGCTCTTGGGAGGCAGCAAAGAAAGCTGACCCAGCGAAAATGTGATCGTTGAGCAAGTCAGCGCGGGTGCGCTCCTCCTGATACCTCCTTTCAGTAGGAGGCACGGCATGAGCCCAGAAGTCCTCGCATACGCCCATGGATTGGAAGGAACTGTCTTCATTAATATTCCATCTCGGGCGATAAACGTGGTCACCTTCCTACAAAACACAAGAAATGTTCTAAGTCATAAACATACTTATATGGAGGTACGCGCAGCGGAGCAACAAATTAAAACATACCTGCGGGGATGAAGCAGAAAAGTCAGCGCCAGCCCCACCAGAAGTATGCGCTGCGAAGACTTGTGGCATCGCAGGGCTGGCGCGGTCTCCAAAGGAGTCCTCAGCTTGAGCCCCCTCATCCTCCTCATCTTCTTGAATAGGCCTCTTCTCCTGCGACCTGGGGGGCTCCAAACCAGCCTCGCGGAGAGGGCTGCGCGTAGGAGGAGGCGAGGGAGGTCTCGACGCCGCCAATTCGGCGCGCAATACGGCTTACTGCTCCTTTGTAACCCCAATAAGGGGAGAATCAGCACTAGCAGGAGCAGGACCAGAACCAGCGGCGCCGCCAACGGCGCCAGGAGTGTCGCCAGCAACTTGTACGCCAGCTACAACTCCTATGAACAAATCAACAAGGAAAAATGGTTTATGACTGAATCCAAAAGAAAAATAAAGAAGACAAGTGTGCAAAACATACCTTGGCGCAATTCTGTTCGCGCGGCGAACATCGCCATAAAATTCATTCTACCCTTTTCAGAGGGTAGAACAGGGGACTCCGAAGCAGCCCCCGGCGCAGCCTCAGCACCTTGTGGCGCCTGTGGCAGATCTGCTACCGTCGCCGGTTCTGCAAACATTCAAAGGAGGAAAGGTTTAATAACAATTCAGCCAGATGAAGATAAACAAAGTATACCTGTTGCAGGCGCGGCACTGCTTCTCTCTTCAGCCGCGCGAACGGAGGAAGTGACGCCACCATACCTCAAGTGGACAGGAGGTCTGCCCACTCTCACAGGCAGGGAAGCTAAAGAAACCTTGGTGGTAAACACCTGGGTTTCCTTAGGTCCCTTCGTTTGAGCATGGGGATGAGCAACAGGGGTGTCATTTTTCTTCTGTTTCTTGCTGGCCCCTGCGCCAGATTTCCCCTTAGCTTTGCGCTTTAGTAGGGGCGCCTCCTCTTCCTCCTCCTCCTCTTCCGCGAGCTCCAGCTCGTAGTTTTCAAGCGCATCTGCAAAAACAACCAACAGAACTGTTAATAAACTTGGGTATTCTAAAGGAATGAGCATAAGTGCGAAGGCTTACCAGGCGCGTCACTGTCAAAGTCAAATTCCAGATCCACTGGGATGAACATGTCATCGAAGCGATCTGGGAAACCAACTTCCCCAGCGCCAAGCGCGACGGAGCCACCCTCCACTTGTTCATCATAAGCGACAAGGACATAATCCTTGGTGACTGCGCAAAAACAAGTCAAGTGATATCAGCAAAAGAATTATGTTCGCGCAGAAAAAATAAATAAAGCAATGAAATAAACTTACACAACCCGTCGACTTGGATAACGGGCTCAAGCGCGCTGTCGGCCCAAAGCTTACTCATGCCGACCCCCACCAGCGCCTCCTCGCAAATTTTCTTCGCGGGGGATGGTTCGGCGGTCAGTTTCTTAACCCAGGCGCCAGTTGGGTTCTTGAGGACACCCTCATCCGCAGGCGCAGAAGAGATAGAGCGCATGGTCATACGGATGGGTATCACACCAGCCCTAACGTAAAAGAACCTCTCAGACCAGTCATGAAGGCTCTTGAATGAAACAGTGGAGCACTTCACCTTCTGACTGCGAGGAATGAAAGAGATCCAATTGTCCTGGATCTTGGGCTTGTAAAAATATTGAAAGCGCCGAGGAGTGGGTTCCTCGCGCTGGGATTTGCACATGAACTCAAAGTGAGTCACGCGCACGAGTCCAAATGGATGGACTTGGGATATATGTATCCCATAGAACTTCAGCAGTGCACCCACAACCTTGTCATCGGGAGACGAAGGTTGCAGTGGGTGAAAAAGTGGCTATATAGGGATATATAGCCGGCAGGCGGGTCCGCCGCCGTTTGCCCGGACCTAGGCAACATGCAGCCAAACAGGGTGGGAAAGCCCTGAGAGGCGATGAGGTTGTCGAGATCGGCCTGCTTCAATTTGCAGAGGATTTCATTCCACCTTTTGGTGGCCTTGGTCCTCCCTACTTCCTCCGATGTGGTCTCAACAACCCTCTTCCCCTTCCCCTTTTGCTTCAATGTTGACATCACCACAGACTTCACACGGCGTCTTCGAGAGGCAACAGAGGTGATTGAGGGGCTAGACGAGTCTGAACTATCAGACATACAACTGCAGCAGCAGATAATCGAAAAATCGAAAAGATGAATATACTCAATTCAGAATATGAAAGGCAGAAAATAGAAAATTTGAAACAATGAAGATGAAGATAAAAAATTTCCTAAGGGCCTGCTTTTATAGGCCCAGGAGAGAGAAAAGTGGTAACTGATGGGATTTCACGCGCCCCCACTCGCAGGTGTAAGCCAACGAGGGCGCGGCACGTGTCCCTAACACTGTTGAGGGGACATAAAAACGTAACGGACCTGCCACGGAGCAGAGACGCGCCCCCACTCGCAGGTGCTAACCAATGCGAGCGCGACACGTGTTCAAGACAGCTGTGTGAGGGGACGTGAAAGGCAACTGTAGCACCTCGAGCACACGAAACGTCTGACATGTTTACGGCGCACGTCACCACCAACTAACCACGTGTTCGGACCCTTCGTTTTCAACCCTTCGTTTTCAACCAAATGGATAGAACTTCGCGCAACGATGGAAACAACCAATAAAACGACAAAACCCCTTTAATAGAGCAAATCAGTAAGTCTAATATCCATCTTACCGCGCTCGCGCGAGATAAGACACACATTAGACTGGGGGGGCTTGAAGAGGTATGTACCCGCCTCAACACCGAGCAAGGCGGGTCAACCCACAAGATAAAGACATTATGAAGGCACAAAGCCAAAACCTATGCGCATGGCGCATACAAAACATGCTCAGGCATCATATGCCCAGGCACACATATGCTCGCGCATCACATATGCGCGCGGCGCATCAGCGCGCGGCGCATATCACATGCTCGTGCATATCACATCTGCCCAGACACACATGCTCGCGCATCACATATGCGCGCAGCGCATCGGCGCGCGGCGCATATCACATGCTCGTGCATATCACATCTGCGCATGAAATATCTGCGCGTGAGAATAAAGAGAAGACCTCGCGCATCCTCAGGATGGGCGCATATCACACGTGCGCATAATCAACCTCGTCCTTATCCAAATCAGGATTAGGGCAACCTTGATTGTGCACGTCAGACAACCTTCCAGAAGGCATCTTTTTAAGGAGTAAGAATATGCTGATGTTGACAGCTGCCAAATGAAAGGTCGACAACTCAGCATGACACATGTGTTACCACGTGATTACAACCAACGAGAAAGCGCCAGGTGTCCCAGAGGACATGTGGCGCAGTGCGATTGGAGGAAGCCAACGAGGTTGAGCCCAACCGGTGGTAACCCTAGCACTATAAATACAGCATCAACTCCACTTTGATGACACATTCATACTCAATCATTGACAGTTACAAGCAGTGATAACACATTCAATCATATTGAATCACATTCACTCACAGTCAGTTACATACAAACACAGTCTCACAATCAGAGGGCATTGAGCTACTAAGCAATACTCTTGAGATTCCCTTACACACATTATTATCTTCTCCACAAATTTACTGATTCTCACGCCGGAGGGTTACCCCAAAGAGGACCCCTCTGTCCCTTTCTGAGGGGTAAGTAACGGCGCTGTTCATTTTGTAGGTGGAAGAACACAGATCCAGAAGAACCATCGGTGAAATAGTATAATCAAACCCGAGGAAAGTAGATCTGCTACCAGTGAGTAGATCCACGTTTCTTCACTAGGCTTACTACAGATGAAATACTCATATGTTGGAGCTAATTAGAAAATATCTTGAATACTAGCACTTGAATCCAACTCCTAGAACTTGAATACACTTCTAGCATATGATTATATCTTCTTGGACTTTCTTTCACCGTATTATTACCTTGTTGTTAAGTAGAAGATAGATGATTATGATGAGATTGGGTTTGGTTTCTGTTTGGATAGGGGAATGAAGAAAGATTTGGTGTCTGTGTGTTTGTATGAAATGGTAGAGGTGTGTGCAAAGGTTGGTTGTTTGCAAATTTGGTATAATGATTTAAGTCCTCCAAGTACTTATTTTTATAGTCATTTGCTCTTGCCTTATGGCAATGTATGCATGTGCATGTGCATGTGCATGTGCATGTGCATGTGATAAACTTTGTGTGAGTGTACTAATATCAAGATGGAGAGCGTAGAGTGATTAGGGTGGGTTCACGATTTAGGTAAAGAGTAGTAAAAGAATAATGTTATGGTAGTGTTTGTTATGATGTAATGAGGGAAGGAATGAAATGGCTCATTCAAAGGTAATGAAATTAGGCATGTTTGGTTTAAGGATGAAAAGAAATCAACCATTACCAAGGGAATGGGATTCCTTTGATTTCATTCCTCCAAACCCCCTTCTTTCATTTTCATTCATGGCCATTCTATTTTTGGTTTCCCTGTTTATAACAAAATTTATTCTATTCCTTCATTGTTTCCTATTTACCAACCAACATAAGGAAATGATTCATTTCATTTTTATAGGAACCAAACAAGGTAATGGAATGGTAATGATCTATTTCATTCCCTCCTTCATTCTGTATTCTATTCCCATCTTCATTCCATTCCTCTTTAATTCCATTACCCCATACCAAACATAATTTAAGGGTGTTTTTCTTGGTTGACTATTGCTACTTCCCTTATTTGGTGAAAAGCTTCTTTAAAGTATGTTTCTTATATTGTGACAATGTGCATGCATGTATGAGTGGTAAGGATGAGAGTGATTATGTGTGCCAACCGTATGTATTAGAGAGAAGGGTTTTACTTTTGCTTTCTCATTTCTTAACTTTCCTACACTCCTTTCTTGTATAATAATAATTGAGGTAAGCATCTTTTGTCAAGAAATTAAACCGTCGTTTGTTTTTTTCCATTACAACACAAAATGGTATAAGGCATGGAATGTGACTTTTTTGCTTGTGACAATACTCCATATTCGGTCAATGTGGGGCCTCCCAAAACCAAAATTTGGAGCTAGAGCTAAGTTAGTTTAAGGCTTCCAATTCATAATTAATCAGTTAGTTTACGTTATTTGCATAATTGTTTGTACTCTAATATAATTAAGGGCACTTTGTGTTAAAAATTTTCGTAATTGTGTACTATTTTTTTCTTTTTTTTTGAGAATATTATGTTTAAGCTTAGATTTACTCTTATATTTTGATGCTCCATGTGTTCGTTTGCTCAATTTTCTTTACTAAATACAAAGTACCGTTATACTTCGGACACATTTCAAAATAGTTATGTATATGTGTGTGTATATATATTGTCATTTTTTCTTTGAAATATAAAAGTTATTTTTACTATTCAAAATATCATATCGTCGATCGTCGTGTCGGGAGTTTGTGCGCATGACGCGGTAATCCCCATAATCACCTAAGCTCTATGATATCCATGCATTGCAATTTACTAAACTTAAATGGCATAATAAATATGAATGTGATTTAAGATGATATTCCTGTTTAATTAATGTTAATAAATTGTACGGATATTACGGGTTGTCATATCTTTTAGTTTTAATTACTATGTTCTTGAATGAATTGTGTGTGTAACTAGTGTATCCTGAATTGGAGGATTAATTTTGTGTTCTTAAATCTCTATATGCTTGGATCGAACGGTTCTACAGACGTAATTCGAGTCTAGCTTAGGGTGGAAGGTTGGGGTGCAATAGGGTGTGTTCGGTGTGAGTTGGGGGTTGCCTTAGATTTTTGCGTGTTAGGCTATGGGGCATGGTTTACGTGGACAAAAATGATGAAAATGATCTCATGAAACACCACCCCCTCATCCCACTCTCACGCGTGACCTGATGGGGGCTTGACCACGTTCACGCTCGTCATGGAGCTTGCGCATTTTCCTTCTTGAATATAAATTGAATTTAAAAAAAAGAAACAGTAAGAGAAAATGGAGAATGATTCGCACCTCATAAATGAGAAACGGAGTTAAATGATGGATAAAAAAGCTGATGTGACAAGCGATATAATCACAGTGAACCATACAATATATAGCCTAAGTGTGTTAATAGTGTGTTGATACAGAAATGGTATTCTTTTTGTGGTTTCCTCGTTTCAGATAGAAATTTCACTACAAGAAATTTGGGCCTTTACACCCACATAGTATGTGTGGGTAAAACCCTATTATATGTTAGTAATTTTCTTTACCTAGAGGTGCACAAAAAACCCAAACCCGAAACAGGACCCGAAAAAAACCCAGAATCGGATTTTTAATACTCGAACCCAGAATCAGGTTTTTCAAGGCGAGATATCAAACGTTGAAACGCAGATATAAAACCATGCAACGATGGGATGTTTTTAAATCATGAAAAAAATTTAGGTCATTGTAAATACATACTATAAAAATTATAAAAGCAAAGTTTAAGAAAACCAATTAACCGATAAATAAAACATGTAAAGTCGATACTCGCTCAAGTTTAGTGTTTAAAAATATAGTTTGTTAAGTATTTTATTTAGTTTATACAAAAATAAAATAAAGAAAATAAAATCCTTTATTTTAATTTTAATTGTGAAATGGATAATGATTTAGTTGTTATAATTAATAAAATATTAAAATAATGAATAGTAAAATGAATAGTATTATTGTGAGAGGAGTTAAATCCCCGTTTTAATATATATATTAATTGGTCAAATATGACTATTTTGAGAAATTTTCCTTTTCCAATTGCAACCTAGTCTAATTTACAATTACATACCATTAAATTTGACTATTAGATCCAACAGAATTTGATCTTGATTTTTAAAATCAGCAATTAAAAAATCTATATTCTTTCTCCTTCCATCTCCATCTTCTAATAAATGCAAAACCTTATTAGTAAGAAAGAGTGACGAATTATGTGTCGGTATCTGTTTCTAATAGAAAAATTGGTTTTTGTTGATCTCAACTATCCCATTTTGGTCGGCGTTGGCCCTAACTTTCATTTTGGCTGGCAACGGTCCCAACTTTCACATTCGTTTATTCCATCAGTTCGTGACTAACAAAGTACTAACTCCATTATCTCATTGTTAACATGTCCATCCTACTTGTCAAAAACATATGACATGACAGCCTACGTGGATATTAGTTTATACTTAATAGTTTTACATTCATAATCCCCAATTCCCAACCATTCATTCACAATCAAAATCCCCAATTCCCTCAAGCACTAACTAATTCACATTCACAGTGATAAATCAACCTCAAATTTGACAGTTCTAATGTCAAATTGCCTATCGGAAGCTACAAATAATGCAATTAATTGCTAATTCAAGTAAAAACCCAACAGAACAAATTGATTTACGAACACATGTAACTTGCCTGAAGAACTTTGGGGCCTTGGAAATGAGTGGATTTGCGAAGTGTGGATGAATTAGGCAAAGCTTTGCCTCCGATTGATCGTAATTTGGTGTTGCATAGCTTTGATTCGATTGAGGGAATGGTGGTTGAAGCTCCTGAGAGTTTGGTTACAATTAGTGTTTTGATTTGGTGGATGCGTTGAAAGCACCAGCTACTGTTAGTTAGGGTGAATCAAAGCATCTGAAGAAGAAGAAGAAGAAGAAGAAGAAGAAGAAGCTACCTTCACTGTGAATTCGAATAAGTTAGGGCTTGCAAGAATTGGGGATTTTGATTGTGAATGAATGGTTGGAGAATTGGGGATTATGAATGTAAAACTATGAGTATAAACTCATAACCACGTGCCATATCATATGTTTTTGACAAGTAGGATGGACATGTCAGCAATGAGATAACAGAGTTAGTATTAGGTTTGTCGCGGATTGATTGAAGAAATGAATGTGAAAGTTGGGACCGTTGTCAGCCAAAATAAAAGTTGAGACCAGCGCCGATCAAAATAGAATAGTTGGAACCAATAAAAACTAATTTTCATTTTAATATAAAGTACTCTTATGATTATATAACCTTTTAGGTACGTTTGTCTATTTAAAAAATAACATAATAGTACATGACTTTAAAATTCACATGTGTTAATAAAACCCTTCTTGACTAACTAACTAACAAGATTTATGAAGTTACTTAAAAATATTCAAAAGAATATATATATTTAAAAGAGATGATGTGTCGATGGGAAAAATAAAATACGAGGTTATGACCGTTTATATCAGACACCCGCACTTTACCAACACTTAAATAATTACACCATAAATGAAATTTTATGTAACAGTTATTATATTATATGTAATTAGTATAATTGAGAAACTTGTAGCCACAAAAGATTTTTTAATATTTTATTGCTTTTGCTTTATTTTTATCTAAATCATTTTGATATTTAACCAATTATGATATTTTGACATGTTAATTGTTGATTAGTTTGTTAAAGCTTTGGAAATAAATGAAAGGTATGCTTGTTTGATACATCACCAAAGCAAAATTTTGTGATTTTTTCTTTGGTAACATGAAGATCTCCTTTCTTTGATACCTTCTTTTGGTTCCTTTTCTTTCTTTATTTTGAATTTTTTTTTGTTTAAACGCGTTAATTTGTTAAAATTATTATCTGGGTTTATTTCAAATACCGTAACGAACCTATTCTATTCGTTGTCAGGACGTCCATGACTTACTAACTAAATAAACGTGATTTTAAATATGTTATTTTCGTATTGAAAGCTATAGGGGTGTCGCTATTATACCAAATTCATATCGGCTCCTCCTCAACGTGTCTTTTTTTTAACTATGTTAATTCAGTGTATTTGGATGTTGATGAATTAATTTTTTTTTGTTTTAGTTCTGGTTACGTAACCTGATACCGACCGAATTCGTGTTGGCTCGCTGCCGCAACGCGCAAACACCCCAACTTTATTTGTCACATATGACAAACAATATAGCCTGACGCAACGCGTCGGGTAATAAGTCACCTAGTTAATATATAAATACGAAAATTGATGCAGTGTGGAAACTTATAGTGACCTTGTGTTATATACAAGTCAGTTATAACAAATGCCAAAACAAAATTATATAATTTTTTAATTAAAAAAACTTTAATGGTATTTTAAAAAACTTTGAAAAATATTTTTTGAAAACCATAGACTAAATCAGTAACAAAACAAAACATATATGTTTAACAACATACAAAAATAATAAGATATAAAAGAAAATTTATACACAAACATGTTTTTTTAATGGTAGCACACACAATGGCTTGTTACAAAAAATAAAAATACAAACATTAATATTTTAGTATATGCATTTAATGAGAATGATTCATTATTGGGTAATAATTAACTACAACTTGTATTTGAGAAATCTATTTATAACTTTGGGTGTTGTAGAGTATGTAAATAAGAACACGACCCTACAACATTCCTTTTTGGCTGGGAGTCCGTTTCCTTACGCTTCCCTTTCGCCTTATGGCGAGGGTTTTTGTCGGTATCGGACTCCTCCCTCTCGTCTGAGTACTCGCCCTCGCTGTTCATAATGAGGTGTTGGCGAGTACTGCCGAATTCGTCAGCCTGTTGAACTGAACGCAAGCGTTCGTCCAACTCAGCTTGGAACTCTTTCTGACGTTCTTCGGCCCACGCCTTCACTTGGTCTAGTGTTTGGCGAGGGACCCTCGTTCGTTTATCCAGCTGGGTATCGGTGAACCCCAGTGGAATATTTACTCCACTTGCCCCGGCTTGGGTAGTCGGGGTAGTGTTCGTAAGGATTGTATAACCGCCAGTGTTCCCCCCAGTTGCTGGGGTTGTTACCGGGGTTTCTTGGTCGGTTACTGGCCTTTGGACCGGAGTAACGTTAACCATTTCTTCAGAAAATTCGAAAAAACTAAATTAGTTCTAGCTTTTATGCACGGATGGCGCCAATGAAGAAACACTAAGTGAACCCTGGATAGATTATAGATAATCTGGGGTTTAAGTAATGTTTCCCACGGATGAGGTCTAGCTGAGAAGGCTGTTCTTCAGGAGACCTGCAAAACAAACACCGTAAGCTCGTCACTGAGAAGGGGGGGGGTTCCTCCTTGTGACCACCCTCCGGCGTGAGAATCAGACTAGATTGCTCTGAATATAAGTGTATATTAAGAGATTGCTAGATAACTGGATAGATAAATAAGAACACGACCCTACAACATTACTTAGTCTCCCATGCATTTTTATATAATTCCTGGAACAACTCTATTAAAGAAAGTATCCTTAACCACTCGTCTCTACCAAAACTCCGTAATGTTACTGGGTCCCACCCACCTTGTAAAAAGACCAACAAAGTCAATGCATAAAGAGCCAATTCATCCAATTCTCAAACCATGCACCAGAAAATGGTTTCTTAACCAATTAATGTCCCATAATCCCGACTTTGAACCCTATGAATTGCCACCACACACCTACAGCATAGAGCATTTTCTTACCACCAAATCCATTTAGAGATCTAAACGAAATTCGTATTAATCCTAAATCTCCCACCACCCCTACCAAGCTCTTCAATCGGTTTTACCACATTCGACCAAGCCACTCAATGAATTATTCTATTTTTAATTAGCATGCCCTTCCCACAAGAAGATTAAAAAATAATACAACGCTACGATCCTCAAAACCGTTTTAATTAAGATGCCTCGCCTTCCAATTGTTAAATTTATTCTTAAACCATGTGACTACTGGGTCCCATAATCCAACCTGTTTCATTTTTGCTTGCTCCTAGTGATAAACCAAGAAAAACAAATGAGAATGGCACCTTTACTCATACAAAATTACTTGCCATCTCAGCAACCTCTTGTGTTATTAATATTCCTTCACACGTACTCTAAATACCCGGCTTTTATTCACATCTACTTTTAAGCCCGAAACCAATTAAGTGAAAACAGTTCAAAATTCTAAAGAAATTTGAAAGATTTTCTCTTGACCAATCTTTTACATATAGGACGCTGTCCACATACATACCATGAGACATAATGGGCACATCATTTTGTAGCAAGGTCCTTTTGAAAAAACCATTTTCCACCGCCTTATGGATCATATAATTTAAACCAATTCCATGGCTATTATACTCTATGGCTATTGTCTCAATTCCATTTTCCATTTTCCACCGTCTCATCCCCCTTTTGAAATCATACTCTATGGCTATTGTGATTAAATAACCTTAATATCATTCGTGCATGTTGGTTTAACATGCACATGAATGAATTGGAGTGACAAATAAAAACATATAAAAAGTATTGTGTTGGTTAATAATATCGATCACTTCCTTCAATTCAACATCATAACTTAAAATTGATTCTCGGTATAATAAGACTTGTAATTACGTTGTTAGATGAATCACGTTACCAACCTTTTAATAGTACGTGACATTTTACTTTACAAACATTCTAACAATGACTTGCCCTAATCGTTCCCCTTTTTAAAACTTTTGTATAAATTCATGCCAATGACTAGTTTAGTTTGCGCACAGGGATTTAGGTTGTGTTAGATTCTGTTAAATATACCAAAAGTATACCAAAGTCATTAATGATGTTTGATTCCAAGAAGCTTTTTTGCTCAATTTCCAAATTTCACAAAATTCAATGACATAACTTTGGTGAACCAATCATGAACACATCTCCCAAAAATTCAACTTTTAATTATTAAGTGTATTATTTATTTTTTTATTAACTAATATATTATTAACTTTTTATTATTAAGTTTTTTATTAACTTTTTATTATTAGGTGCATAATTTATTCTTATTATTATTAACTTATGTACACATGTTTTTATTAACTTTTTATTATTAACTTATATATACATGTTTTTATTAACTTTTTTATTATTAGGTGTATCATTTATTCTTTTTTATTAACTTATATATACACATTTTTTATTAACTTTTTATTATTAAGTGTATTATCTATTCTTTTTATTAACTTTTTATTAATTTTTAGGTGTTCGGGTCCCATGAAGAATTGATGAATTGGGTACAAAACTTGGCACGCTCTCTTGGTGTTGTCGTCGTCACTAAAAGATCGAACAAATATCCTAATGGGTTCGTGTATAAAGTTGTAATCATGTGTGATCGTGGCGGAAAATATAAATTTAAGGATTCAAGTAAAGTTTCTGGCACAAAAAAAAACTGACTGCCCATTCGAATTAGAAGGGAAATATTCAATAGAAGACTAGTAATAATTCATAATTGTATAATAAAATATTTAATATACTATTATTAATACTAGTATTGCAAAAAACTAATTACAATAGTCTTTAAAAAACCTAATTAAAAAATAGATATTAGTAGTTTAAATAATTATTATGTAATGATTAGTAGTTATATTTAAATAAAATAGAATAAAAATGATGATTGATATGATTAGTAGTTGATTGAATGATTAGTAGTTGATTAATAGGGTTGACTTGGTATACCAAATAAAAACTTTTGGTATATTTAAAGCCCCCCTTTGTGTATTTAAGCAACATTAAAAGTCATATATAGACATCTCAGTCTTAGCCTTAGCCCAACGGCACTGATGCACCTCACTAAATGTTGTTGTAAATTATAAAGATTCTAATTCTAGAAACTATATTTTGTTGTAGCATTTTCCTATATTGAAGAACTAAAATGCAAGTTTGTGTAGTACTTAAGTAGTGGCAGGTCCCTCTCACTCTCACTTCTTTCTCACCAGCTAGCCATAAATACCTGTTTTGCTTTCTTGCCCAACAATGGCGGCCAGAGCATTGGTCCATAGTTTCCTGCGTCAATCAACCTTTACCAAGGTTCCCCCTCGACTCACCTTCCAGCCTAACTGTGTGAAACGTGAAATAGCAACAAATATTTTATGAAAAATAAAATCTTTTATTTTTGCTTGTTTTAATAATATATATATATATATATAAAATATCGATGTTGTCCGCGGAAAATAAGTAATTTGTGTTCTTGTTTGTTGTTTTAGGCACGGTTTTTTGTATCGTTGGGGCTGGGGCTATCACAAGCATGCTTTTGGGTGCTAGAAACGTTTTAACCCGTGAATATGCTTTTGGCAGTCTCCAAAAAGATATGGTAAAACTCTGTTCTTCTTTTCATTATATATATATTTAAAAAAAATCATTTTTAATTATTTGTGTCGTATCAGGACTTCGTCACCTTTTAGCTTTGCCACCTTTTTATGTTGTGGTGATGTACGTCACAATATTTCACCCTGAGAAGCAAGGAGGTTCAAATTTTGAGAATTTTCAATTGCATACTTGTATAAACTACCTATTAATTATTCTAGCTAATTAATCTTTTGTTTTGTTACAGTTGCTGTTGCCTTGTTTGGTACAAGATGCGTCATTTATTTTGCTTGTGCTTGCTGATGATTATCTTACAACATGGGGATTACCGATTCCCGAAATCTATTGCAACGATAATGGAAGGAATGAGGAAACTTTATGATGGATATGACGGAGAGGATTTCAAAATCTTAACCGGAGAGACGGGGTTACACGTTCAACTTTTAAATCATCTTGTGAAAGCAATCCCTAAGGCTAAGGTGGAGATAAGAGTGATAGGGTCTTCTTTAAATGCTAAAGGAAAGATGAATACAGCTGATTTGTGAAATACCACTTAAGGGATATGACCCACAATTGTCTTTGCGTACTATCACCAAAGAGGGAAAGCTTCACATATGGCTTTCCTTTCTGGAAACAGGAAAGGTCAACCCTTTTAGCTTTAGGGTCAAAATCAAGTCATTCTAGATCCATTCACTATGGTCAAAGTCAAGACTTTATTATGTTTTTTTCAACTTTTGTGCTTAGTATAAAAGAACCGGCCATATAGCCATAGCAGTTGTAGTTGTAATAGGTAACTTGAAGTTTAATGGGTAGTTTGTTTTCTAATTCTAATTAATTGTTATGTTATGTTGATTTGTTTGATTAATTTCGAGTGAGTCTACTAAGACGTATTGTTGAGTTTGTCTTTTATTACATGATGATTACTTCTCTTATTAGGTGATTTTTTTCATGTGATCCCCAAAGTCATGAAAACGTTTATTCTTTTTTTTTTAACGTCTTTAGTTATTTTAAAAAACCGTAACGAACGTAATTTATGTAAATTGTTAAGAAAAATCAGTTAAAAGGTAATTCTTTATAGTACAAGATTGGGATGAGCTCTGGATAGTATTGGTATCGATCTTGAAATTTTGAAATATTTGGTATCGGTACCGGTATCGAAATATTCGGTTCCGTACCAACACGGTACTAGTATTTCGTGTAAAATTTGAGAAATACCGGTACCATACCAGTATCGAAAAATCAAAAATTAATGCCAACGGTATCAAATTGGTAGCGGTACCGAAAACGTTCATCACTAGTATAAGAGGTGAAATCCAAACTAAAATACTATCATTTTACTATTATTTTTGTCACATGACGACACTCATTTCAATACAAATTCAATCTTAGTAAAATTTATATAAGATAAGATGCTGAGAGAAAAAAATTATAGACAACCGTGCATAGACGGATCTAGGAATCTTTGCTAGGGTGGACACAAAATGAATAAGGTTATAAATGGGTTGGGTCAATGAGAACATGACCGACCAATCATTCCAAAGGCGAAAAACGAAATGAACTTTCAAGGCACATGAGAGGGTAATATTGCTCTTTTTACATGCCACCCTTTAAATTTTAAAATACATATTACGCACACACACCTATATATAAAAGATATTTAATTCAAAGATTGTCACATTCATCATCTTCTTCCTCCGTCTTCTCTTCAAAGTTTAGAGGCACTTCATGCCTTACTTGCCAAAAAAATATATCTTTAACTACTATTTATGTTTACTCTCTAATTTGATCTATAACCGGCGGTCATCGATGGCAACTAGAATTTTAGAATTAGTGGGTCAACATAGAACTTTTTACATTTGTTTGTATACATCAATTAGTTATGGGTTCTATTTTCGCATTTTCTTTTTCAACTTTTTAAATACTTTACAGAATAAGTTAATGAAAATTAGGATAGTTCAGAAAAGAATTATTTATAATAACTATGTAATAATCAAATAGTTATGGGTTCTATTTTAGCTTTAATTTGAGGAGATGAAATAAGTGGAAAAACCACCAATTTCAATATGTATTTTCTAGAGCCAAATAGTTATTATAAATATTACTAGTTCTTAAAAAGGATACAAATTACACAAATTATTATTAGTTTTTTTAACATCTAATTTGATGATGATATAGAATATAGATATGTTGAAAGTTACGATGATAAGGATTTGTAAGAATCTCCCACCAACACTCTTTTAATTCTTAAATTAAATACAAATAATATTGTGACTTTTGATAATTACTATCTAAACAAAAAAGAAAATAAAAATAAATATCTATGATTCATTATTGTCGGATAGTCAAATGTGTAATTATACTTTGTAGAAATTACCTGATCCAAGCATGAGCAAAATCTGTTTACAATACCAAAGAACACTTTATTTTACTAATAATAGTCACGAAAGTAAAATAGTGTAAAAGATGTCAAATACTCGTTGTTAGCAGTAGTTGAAACAGGTAATTATATTGTGACTACGTAATCGATCTGGGTACGGGTGAGAGATTTTACGATACCAAAAAGTATTATATTCCGCATACAAATTCGTTTTCAATAAGACTAGTGGGATACCCCCGCGCTATGCGGCAGGCACAGTCTGTGCCAGTTGGGTTCGCTGGTTTCATCAAGGTATCACAAAAGAAAGAGAAAACCCAAATAGAAGTTGTGTATCATAAGCAAAATCAGTATCATTCAAAAAGAAAGAGTAAGATTTCTATATTTTTAGAAATAAGTCTAATTCACATTTGACCACCCCTAACACAACTGCCACTTATTCCCATCACCAGCATACCCTACGATTTATTCCTTGCCTGCACCCTCACCATTGTTTCTTTATTGCTATGCCTCATGCCTCAAAAAAATTAGAAAAACTGGCAAAACAATTGTGAAAACAACACTTCTTACTTCCTTTTTGTAATAAGATCATATGTACTCATAAACTGCGAGTTCAATGATAAGCAACCTCTTAAGTGATGATGGCCATATTGAAACTATACAAATCATCAGATGAAGACCTGCATCCAAACGGGGTAGTACGTGTCCAAAAAATTAATGCTTCAAAAACTTGTAACTTACACATTATTAACGGTAGCAGTAGAACAGTAGTATTTTATGTGTGGCATTCACTTTCAAATTAATATATATATATATATATATATATATATATATATAATTTGTATTGACATGTTGGAAAATGAAACAAACACAAATGTGTATTTAGAATTAAGAAAAAGAAAAAGAGAGTCAACGTAAAAAAATTTAATGATGTGAATTTACATTAACGAATAAATAAAATATAAGTAAAACATATGAATAATCGATTTGAGTAGTTTTCTCGAATTATTATTATTATTATTATTGTTGAATAGAAAACAAAGCTGTTAAGAACGGAGATATTGTTGGTGTGCCGGCTTGGTTGTTTTGCAGATATATGGCTCAGAACCACGTGGCAGTGTATAAATGACATACCCTTTTCACTTGGATCTTGCATGTCCCTCATCCTCCAACATTTTCGTGGATATGTTATTAATTAGATGAATTTTATTATTCTAATTCTTTTTAATGCCAATTTGGATCTCTAATTATGAAGTGACCGGGAGTCCGGGACTCACCCAATTTTCTTCATTTTATTCTTAAGAGAAAATCCATCTATAGATGAAAAAACATCCTAACCCAACTTGAGGCTCTTATTTATTTATTTATTTATTAGGCTATATGCCCGTATGATACACGGGTTTAAAAAAATTATTTAAAAAATTGAGAAATATAATACATAAATTTTCAAATTATAGTAGACTTAACGATTTAAATTATGAGAACAAATAAATGAGAATTTACCTTATCCAACTCAATTTACCCCGTGAGAAGATTTTAAATGTTCTAAAATGATACTTTCAAATCTTTACATAGTTACCTTTGTTATTCAAAATGAAACTGTTTGTTTTTAGTTTGTAATTTAATGTAGTTTATTTGTCTCCAAGGTCAAGATGAAATATATTAATAAAAGCAAATACAACTATAAAAGCTAGATTAAGAAAATCTCATTTGCAATAAAAAACTAAAACATCGAATCGATTAACATGTAAGTTTTTAAAACCAATCTAACGCCCAAAACAACAAAGCGAAAGGTGTATCAAAAGAAAACATCAAAACAAACCATTAAAACTTGTTTTCACACTTACCAAAACAAACTTTTCATATCCACATTCCTTTTAAACACCACTGCTAGTGATCTCTTTCAATGATCAAATTTTCACTACTAGAAAAATGCCTTTAATGACATGCACACAATGACACGCGATTATTTATGACGTGCAATCGCATGTGTCATAAAAAAAACGTCAAATTTTTTAAAAAATTAAAATATTTATGGCACTTAATTTTGTATGTCATTAAACCAATGTCATAAACTAAAAAAGATAAGGGTGCGTGTCATCCTTGGATCCAAGCAAAAAATATTCAAACAAAAAATTGAACCCACGCCAATATTACACCAGTCCTTTGGCCATCGAGCTTCTCCATTAGTCCCACCATGCCAATATTTCTCCCAATTCTCCCAATATCTAGGGTTCTAACCTTCTCCATCAATCCTATGCTACACCACCGACTCCAATATCCTGGGATGGTCAATGAATTTGAATATCATCAAGGGTATTTTGGGAAGTACTTGAAAGATGTTCATGTTTTTTAAACTTAAACTTAATTTAGTTTGTTGTTGATAAGTCATGGCTATCTTTTTTAATGATGATGTATGTCCACAACTAAAATAAAAGCCTTGTTGGTGTATAAAGTATAAACATGCTAATTTGGTTTCTTGTTTTAACCGTCTGCATTGCTGATGTATGTGGTCTTAATGATGATCAGCTAATTTAGTTACTGTTTGCATAAACATGTTAGTTTTGTTACTTTAGTTAACCTTTTTGATGGATAGTTTTGGAGTTTTGAACTTTTTGTATTGGATAATTTTTTATATACAAACCATGTTTATTTGTAACTTTTTATGATGGTACCCTTAATTAGGACTTTTACATATGTATATACGTGCATGTATAATTATTTATATGTAAGTTGAAAAACATATAAAATTGGTGCATTTATAGTGAATTTCACTTTTTTGTTGCTATCTTTATTATAATTTATATTGATTGGTTGCAATGCAGTACCATGTTTGGTGGCTGCAAATCCAGTAAATTATGGTCAACCTTGTGACCCATCTTGTGTGGAGGCATTAGCTGCAGGCTTAGTCAGGGGCGGATTTAGAATGGGTTCCCCGGGTTCACGGGAACCCATTGATTTTCAAATTTTACGTTAAAAGGATATATAAAAAGTAATAGTGAACCCGTAAGATTTTTAGCAGTGAACTCATATTAAAAAGTTTAAGATGGTGTAGTGGTAAACTCATTTAAAACCTTTCCAATCTTTTGAAGCTTGAAAGGTCTCAAGTTCAAGTCTTTCAAAGGCCCATTTTGATTACATATTTTTTTCTTTTTGGTAAACAGTCATTGTTCTATTAGTTTGGGTTTTATGTGAAATGTCTCAAGTTCAAGTCTTTCTAAATCCCATTTTGGTAACATTTTTTTTTTCTTTTTGGTAAACCATTATTGTTGAGTGCGCATTTTTGGACGGCGTTGTCACCCAAACTTGTCAATCTGAAACTTAATATGAATTTATAGATTATTCATTGTTGTTTGTAAACTCATTGTTGGGTTCCAGAATATAAATTGGGCTTATATTAAATGGAAAAACTGATTGTGATGAAGATAAGGCAAATGGATTGGACTAGCCTGCCTGCGCAGGTCAGTTGCGGGTCACAGCACGCGCAAATTTGTATACAACAGTTTAGCTGAACCAAGCTGACTCATTTCTGCTGATGTTTTTTGGGTTTGACTTTATTTGGTTTTCGGTTTTTGTAGAAACACTGGGTTGCCTGTATTGGACATGAAAAGTACTACTTGCTATTATCTGGATTCGTTAAGGCCTATCGATATCAATTCGGAGCTTAGGCAAATTATCGATGTGTAAGTAAATACAAATTACTGAAACATTATATATTATATTCTTTGATATATTTCATTATTTATTTCTAGGGCAATGGCATTGTACATGGCAAAAACCGGATTCAACATGCGGGTAAAAGTCAACTGGGTCAACAGCAGGGTGAACACTTAATTCTTTATTGAAAATATTTTTATGACCTATTTTTTGTTAAGGATTGCTAGTCTTATAGATCTTGTTTGAATCTAATCATATACATATGAGATATCATATACGTTGAATTGCAAAAGCAGATTGAATAGGTTTTGAATTGCATATGTTAATCTGTTTTGTATCTACAGCTTGTATCTAAACTTGGTGATAGTGTTGACATTGCTCAAATGTAATAATGGGTGGTGGGAGTACAACATGTTTGACTAATAATTCACATGGAATATATTCTTTTTAAAAAAGACTACTAAAAATGATTACAAAAATCCATCCTTGATGCAGGTGTCATGTTCCGAAGAAGAAATTGGCTGATCATGAGGTTTTTGAAGAAGAGCAAAACAATTTACTTCAAAGGCATAAAATGGGAGTTGACCGGGTATGTATTAGCTATGATCGAATTACATATTCAAGTGCAAAGGTGACATATTTGGTTCTATGGTGTAGTGGTTAGCACTCTGGACTTTGAATCCAGTGACCTGGGTTCGACTCCCGGCAAGACCTATGATTGTGTGTATATACACACACACGTATATATATGTATTTATATTATAAATATACATATATGTATGTATATGTGTATATATATATATATATAATTTTTTTTAAAACATCAAAAACCATGACACGCATAAATGTGTGTCGTAAATAGGTGTCATAAATGTGTGTCGTAAACGGGTGTCATAAATGCGTCACAAAAGATGACATGCGGTTGTGGGTCATTTTCATTTTATGACAGGGCCATCATTGACACACATATTTGCGTGTCATATGTACCCTTATATGACACGCATTGCGTGTCATTAAAGGTGTTTTTTCTAGTAGTGTTTGAAACCAACATAGTACCTTCTTTGTAGTCGTATTCAAAATTGCATTCATCACCATTCTCTAATGTGTTTTCAAGAATTTGTCCCATTTTGGCAAACTATATCTCAACGTCAACTTAGATTGTTTACCATGAAATTTCATTTTTGTTTTACGAACTTTGGGATTAACAAAAGTGAGTAGAATTCCATCATAGTCATCAATGTTATTAGCAATCTCAGGCGGAAGATGCTTCAAAAAATTAATGTGGACAAAATTAAATTAAAGTTAGATTGTAAAAAAAAAGAACATAATGGTAGATAAAAAAAGGTAATTACGAATTTATCAGTTTAGTTGTGATGCTCATTTTGAATACGATTTTAGACTCATCATTTTCTTCAAGAAGAGCTATTGGGTTTTCAAAAATACCTTGGTTAAAAGATTTATTTTAGGTTATATGAAAGAAACAAACATCTAGTATTTGTATTGGTTAGAGAGTTCAATTAGTGTTGTGTGAAAAAAATTGAAAACCGTGTACTTGTCTATATAGTTGAATTTTTTTATAATATAAAACACTTAAAAAGATAAATAAAAGACATTTTGGGTATATGAAACAAAGCAAGAAGAATTATCTTTGTTGGTAAAAGTGTGTTTTGTGAAAGAATTGGAAATGGTAATTTTGTCTTATAGTTGACTCATTGATTTGAAATGTTTGAAATTAGTTTTAATAAGGCTAAAAAGGTAAAAATGGTTTCTAAGTATTGGGTATAGGATTTGATACCTATTTGGTGCAAAGTATTGAAATACACGATTTTCAACTTTGAAGCGGGAATTTTGAAGTAGAAAAAATCTGGATTTTGACTTTGTAGTCTTTAGCAACTGGTTTTAGATGCCAAAGTATTTTGAATAATAAAAAGTTAATATAATACAATGATTATATTTAACTTTAAAATGAACAAATTAGCTATTTAGTATAAAGCAATGTATTCTAGACACGATACAAAGTGAAAACAAGTATTTTTAATGGTTAAATAAACATTTTTACTTTTTAAGAAGACCGTGAGAACCAATGATGAGTATAGCCGAGAGCTTCACACATTATTTCCATAAGATCAGAATTTGGTTGTTGTGAACCCCTGCAAAATAAATGAAACAAATGTAAAGTTATCCTAGAACTTAGAACGTACGCCAGATGGCCAAAGGTTAAAGTAAAAGAAATAAAAGGTTAGTGAAGTACATTTATTTTGTCTTCCATGAGCTGAATATTTGGCTGTTGTGAAATCTTAAAACAAAAAAAAACAAAAAAATTAAAAACAATTTAAGTTAAACTTGTGATGTGAGTTAAAGTCAAAATTAAAAAGAATAAAGTAAAACGTTTGTGAGTTACATTTGTTCCAGGCCTTCCATGAGCTGAACTTTGGTGGTTGTGAATCCTTGTAAAAAAATCAAACCAATTTAAAGTCATGGCGAGACTTAAAACATATGGCCAAACTTAAGTATAACAAAGTTAAAGATTTGTGACCTACATTTCACCATATCTTCGATGAGAGCATTTGGTTGTGGTAAACCTAGCAAAAAAGCCGAACCAATGAAATTGATGAAGCATCAAAGTAATCATACTAATGTTTTTAACCCACCATTAACAAACTGAGCATGCCTTAAAACTTTTAAAACACGTCTGGACCTAACCCAAAAAAATTGACACGAGTCACCAACTGTAAACCAATTTTCTTTGGAAAAAATACTTCCAACCTTCAATGACATGCCTATTATAACAATACAAATAACTAATATCGGTTGTTTTCTCAAAGTATTATCACAAAGTTAATAATAAAAAGAAAAAGGATTATTTTAACCTTTTGTACATGCCATTCTTTTCATACAAATCCGAAGTGAAGAAAAACTTTCAAATGACTTTGTGATGTGCTAAGGATTAAAAAAATACAATTAATAAAAATATAATTTAAATATAAAGTTGTAGATTTAAAGGATCGCATTAAAGAAAAGCTTAAAAAACATTTCTGAAGGTTTCCTGTGGGCTATGAATGAAAAAACACCTGTATTTGAGGACTGAACTGCAAGAGTTGAAGGAGAAGCAACATGGACATCGTTTTGATCAGAAACATGTTGAATTTGAAGCTGGTTTTCCAAGTCGTCTAAGTCCACTTGCTTTCCTTCCATATCTAATATCATCATTTAATAATTAATATCGTATACTTATAAGTTAACATTTAAAAAACCCAAAACTAAACCAAAAAAATGAAACCAGTTAAATAAAAGAGTTCTTTAGAGAACCTGATCAAAGAAACTTTTGAGTATGACAAGTGAATCACAATATGACAAGTGAATTGGATTTACATTTTAGCACAACCAAAACACAAAAGAAAGCAATAAACATAAAGGAATCATTAATTACGAAAATCCTAGAATTATCAATAAATTTCCATTATCGATGATACTCCTACAAAAGCAAATTAAGCTACTAAAAATACCCCAATAATGATATGTACTATTACAAAATCCAACTAATGATAAAAACGTATAACATTAAAAGTTTAAAACTTGAAAAAAAAAACTAAAAATAATGAATAGATTAACAAATATATATATATATATATATATAAACAGTTTGTTTTGAATGGTTAAATCCATTTAGTCCTAGGATGAGATTATGCTTTAGATAATTTGAATGACTATTTCAATCAAAACCAAATATTTCTGAAGCAGAAATTAAACAAAAGTAATGAATGAAATCCTATAAAACAAACCATGGGACATTAATCACTATCAATATTTGCAAATCAGTTATACTAACCAAAACAACTTCCTTCAAACTTAGAGTATGTACAATGAGTCTGATAATGGCTTAAAAGTAACAGTTAAACCCAATTGGTTTATATGGTATCGTGGTACAGTGTCCTAGAAAAAAAAACAAAGAATTGCAAAGTAGCAAAATAGATTATCAAAAGTAGTAGACATTAATTAAGGGCACCAACTGAATCATGGTAAATATTCAAAAATTGCTATTTTAATCGAGAGTTGGAACAACACTTATGACCTTTGAATACATGAAATTGATGAAGGCAGCAAGCATTGAATCATGATACCTGTTCCACAAATCGAACAAATTAATTGATACCAAAAACATACAAACTGAATTCAAACAAAAACATGTCCATACCTGAAGAAGAAAGGATAGATTCGTTGAATCACGGAGAGATCTGTGGTAGTTTGAAATTTGAATCTGATTAGTGTGATGAGGAGAAAGAGAAAGCAAGTATAGATAATAACATAGAAAGCCCGGTTTGGAGAAGAAAGTAGAGGAGGAGGAGACAAAGAAGAGGCGAATGTGTTGACGTGCTTTAGGGTTATTAAAAATTGAATGTTACTAAACCGGCTTTTTTTTAGAGCGGATTGTAAGCTTGACACGTCAGTCAATTGCTTCTAAGGATGACACATCAGCACAATTTATATGGGAGAGACAAGTATCCTAAAAGTTCTTCATTTATTATATACGGGGGTTTTTCAAATACGGGGTTCCATATCTGGATCTGGGTTAGGGTATGATCAGATATTGAAATATATGGTTTGGCAATACTTGATTTGGGTACGTGTCCGAGTATTGTCTCTAAAAATCATACCCAAATCATTGGGTTCGAGTCGGGTATTCCAAAACAGTTTGTTTGGGGTTTTTTTTTCGTGTATAGATTGGACTTTTTAATGGGTATTTTTCAGGTATTGATCAGGTAATTTCGGGTATACATCGAGTATTTAAAAAACTCGGTTTCGAGTATTGGAAAAATCGGTTTCAGGTATTGGAAAAATCGGTTCCGGTTTTCGGGTATTACCAGGAAAAAATCGTATCCGGTTTCAGGTACGGGTTTGGTACTGACATGCATATCCTATCCGTACCGTACGGGTATGATTGGGTATGAGTGTGGGTATAAAAAGTCCAGGTATAAAAACCCTTTACGGGCTTTTTTCTGGTCAGGTTCGGGGCCCGAGTATTTTTATGCACCTGTACATGCTATTAGATTAAAGTTTTAGATAGTCTCACCCTAACCGACTAGACTAGAGTTCATTAGATTAATATCACCAATATTTTAGATGAATATTCTCGTATGCCTTTTGTTTTTTAATGCTTGATTCTTGTATCATAACCTTACACCTAATAGTCTTTTAACACATTTGCATTATTCTCACATCAAAATCTTTATACCTATATGATATCACGAGGTTCCATAATATCATAAAAATAATTACAATAAATTTCAACACTTAATTCTAAAATTGTATATACAATCATTACTATATTTATTAAATTTGTTGCTACAACAAATAAGTGGCTAGAGATAGTTTAGATCAGAACAACCGTTAGCTTGCTGGGAGAGATGGTCTCCTCAGATCAAGAAAATAAATTAATATGCTTCGGTGGATGATATTTAAGAGAGAGTAAGTATAGAGAGTGAAAATCGGAGTGCCAAAACACCTGATGTAGGTCCTCCTTTTATAGTGGAAGGGAGATGTTTGAGTTGAGCGCCAGCTCATTCGCTTAAACGGGAATGCTTGTCCTAACTTTTCTAACCTGCAGGTCTGAAACATTCTGCTTTAGTGAAAGTGATAGTATCCTTTTGCTTAAGAAACACTTAGCATGTGCATGTGGATACCTCATACTCCTATTGGTAGATAAAGGTGGTTAACTTGTAAAAAGTTACTATTCATGCTACATCATTGATGGTGAAGCGATTGAGTGCGGAAGCGATCAGGTGCGAAAGCACTAAAACAAAATTGTTTGTTGCTACTTCAGCATTGGTGATCGGGCTACTCGTCATCGAAATTGATCATGAGAGTTATCGACTAACGTCTTGTTACAAAGGCTATCACACATCGATAAATCTTTTTCCAAAGAATTTTACTTTTTTAATAGTATTACTTTTTCTCCCCGGTAATATATATTTATTTTCTGTCATTTAAAGGGCTCAGGAAATTTATCAAAACTTCGATGGATTTTTCATTGTGAGATACTTTTGAAAAGACATTTTGATTGAGCCGGTATGGATCTAGATCTTATGATGACATCGATTCATTCATTGATTCTGTATACGATTAGGCTAGATTACTTTAACTGTGTGTAATGTGTGTGTTAAGAGTATATTTGGGCAGAGTAACGGCTTGAGAGAGATAAAATAAGAACTGTTGTATTAATCGTTAAGTTACAGGGTATATATAGGGATAACCTCATTTGTTAAGATAACCTTAACGAATGAGTCATTCCTTACATTAAAGACTAACGAATGAGACAACTCATTCGTTATACATTACATATACCAAATATCCCTTCATTCGTTATGTTCCATTCGTTAAGTAGGGTTAATGAATGGACCTTACATTAGCACGAAATTGACACATTCGTTACAAGATAACGAATGTGCCTTACACTTAAGGCGAATGGGCATATACAATTAACAAAATACCCTTTACGTTAACCCATAATATAATAATAAACTAATAAAGACCGAGACGTACAAAACATGTATCAACACATTTATTAAAAAGTATCTTTTAATATATGAAAAATAATAAAAGTTATATAATGTAACAAATTTTGGGTTTGGAACGATGTATAATGTAAGATATACTAAAGTAAATTAAATAATATAATAACCCAAATGTAACCACTAAATATGGCGTGTTTTAATATAAATTAAAGAATTAAATAATATTCGAGTAGTATTATTACATATAAAGAGGGTCGACTTTGAATATCAAAACGTAGATGAAAAAAAAGTTAAGTTCTGAAGGTATATTTTGAAATAACAAAAAAAAATGGTAAGTTCTTTAATTGCGTAAGTTACAAATTATAGATAGTACCTATATATGGCTAGATATAAATAAGAAATAAATAATGTGTATGTTGACTTGACTGCATATATGTGCTACTATGCAAGCACCACTATCGGTCAGAGCCTGCAGACCTGTTATACAATTATCTCTCTTTTACATGCTTAGATGCAGTGTTTTAAAAACCAGTACGTACTGGCCGGTTGATCTGGTTATACCGGATTTTCGTAAGGTCATCGGTATTTAGAGTTCGGTATTTTTGGGCGGTTTGCTAGAACATCTTACCGCCGGTTTTTTAAAAAATACTGGTTTAAACCGGCAAACCGGTTTTAAATCCAAAATATTTTTGATATATTTTGCGGCCCATATTTTTAAAGATGACCTTTAACATAGCAGATAAAGTTGAAACGAGTAAACACAATAAAAGACGATTAGTTAATCAACCAATTTTGTATCATACAAATCAATGTTGGTTTATTTACATCTTTTGTAATCGACTAATTTCGTATACAAAGTATATAAACTTTGTTTTTGACTCGACCATTGTTCATGTGTGATATTTGGTTCAAGTGTGATGTTAATTAATGTACTTTTGGGTAATCTTTTAAGTTGAAAGTGTATGTATATGGAATTACAAGGTAAATTGTTTAACCCTGTTGAACCTCCCGGTGCATTCCGGTTCAACCAGTTGTACCATAGTTAACCAAATCCGGTATGGGTAAAATACCGGTTTTTAAAACATTGCTTGGATGAGTTGTGTTGGACTAAAGTCCATTAACCAAGTAAACCGGTTACCGAATAAACATGGTTCACCATTTCTATTACCAACCAAAAAGGAAAATACGTTCAAAGATTTATAGAAACAACACACATATTTTTCTACCAGGAAAAAGTGTATTTACTCTAAAATAACAAAATTTCAAAAACCTGTATGGACTGGGTGAAATATGGTGAATGATGTCTTTATTTGAGCTGTGTAATAAGACATGTCTGATCACGGTGTTTGCTTTTGTGTAGTGGAAATGAAGACAAGAAGCGTGTCAGATCTACTACTCGAGAGTAGTATTCAGATATGGCATGCTTCTTGTCTTCATTTACACTACACAAAAGCAAACTCTGTGATCAGACCTGTCTTATTACACAGCTCAAATAAAGACATCATTCACCATATTTCACCCACTTAGGTTTTTGAAATTTTGCTATTTTGGTGTAAATACACTTTTTCTAGGTAGAAAAATATGTGTATTGTTTCTATATATCTTTCAACGTATTTTTCTTTTTGGTTGGTAATAGAAATGGCCAACCATGTTTATTTGGTAACTGGGTTTACTTGGTTAATGGGCTTTGGGCCAACACAACTCATTCAAGCATATATGAGAGATATAATTCTGCAGACTCAGACCGATAGTGATGCTTGCACAGTAGCACATATACGGAGTCAAGTCAACATACACATTACTTATTTCTTATTTATGTCTAGCTATATATAGGTACAAACTATAATTTGTAACTTACGCAATTAAAGAACTTACCTTTTTTTTTGTTATTTCAAAATCTACCTTCACGACGTAACTTTTTTTTATCTACGTTTCGATATTCAAATTCGAGTCTCTTTAAATGTAATTAGCCATGTCAATGCCACCGCTGTAACTCATTACCAACATATTACCAAACCGAACCGACTCCCGCCACGTCCTTGTTGACACCATATGGCGCATGGGAATCCTACTTATTCCCGTCAATGCCACTGCCGCGACGCGTTATCAACAAAGTTCCCACCACGTCCTTGTTGCGGTGTGTGAGCCGATGCACACTAGTTATACATAAGTAGGTAAAAAAAAACCCGCAACGCTGCAATATTTTTTCTACCAGTTTTGCTATTTTTTTGGTGCCGAATTTCGATCAAGTTGACGTTAAATTTTTGATTTGGGTAGGGTTTTTATCACTAAATTACCTATAACTCAACCAAATTCATTAAAGTTTCACAACGAATTTCAATCATTAGGGTTTCTATACACCTCTACACGCTATTAGATTAAAGTTTTAGCTGTCTCACCCTAACCAACTAGACTAGAGTTCATTAGATGAATATCCCCAATATTTTAGAAGAATATTCCTTATGTCTTTTTTTTAAAGCTTGATTCTTGTATCATCACCTTACACTTAATAGTCTTTTAACACATTTGCATTATTTTCACGTCAAATTCTTTATACTTATATGATATTAAGAGGTTCCTTAATATCATAAAAATAACTACAACAAATTTCAACACTTTATTCAAAAATTGCATATACAATCATTACTATATTTATTATATTTGTTGCGATAACAAATAAGTGGCTAGAGAAAGTTTAGATCATAACAACCATTAGCTTGCTAGGAAAGATGGTCATCTCGGATCAACTTCCAGCGTGAAAATAAATTAATATGTTTTTGGTGGATAATATATGAGAGATAATAAGTATAGAGAGTAGGAATTGGAATGCTCAAACACCTAATGTAGGTCCTCCTTTTATAATGGAAGGAAGATGTTTGACTTGAGCGCCAGCTCATTCGCTTAAAAGGGAATGCTTATCCTAACTTTTCTAACCTGCAGGTCCGAAACACTCTACTTTGGTGAAACTGATAGTATTCTTTTGCTTAAGAAACACTTAGCATGTGCATGTGGCTACCTCATGCTCCTATTGGTAGATAAAGGTGGTTAACTTGTAAAAAGTTACTGTTCATGCTACATCATTGTAACATCCTAAAATTTATAATGTTGAATAAAGAAAGTTACGTTTAGTGATTTCGCGTTATTAATTAATTAATATCGAGTAAAGAACGGATCATGGACTCAGATTAATTGAGATGAGTTAAATGAGAATGGGCCTTAGGTCCATGGGCTTTAAGGGATATAAATATCCCCTAAACCAAGCTAAAACCCTAAACCCTCATTTCATTTCCATCTTATTCTCTAACACACTCCAAACACACACACACACACCATATTTCGGCCGAGAGAGAGAGAGACGTCCAAGACCAAAATCGAGCCAACCATTATTAGATCTTCTATATACGAGATAACCAAGCAAACCGCGACCACACCGAACGTATAAAAGGTATGTTCTTGACCTTTAAAGTTTACGTTTTATTGAACGTTTAGCCTTTTGAATGTCCTTAAGCTTAAAGATCCAAGCTTTATAGTATATACGGGATATATATACGACCGAAAATGGTTAGGGAACGTTATTGGGTGATGTCGAACCATAACAAGGGTATTAAAATCGCCAAAATGCTTGATAAAAACCAAACCCGTAGCTGAACTGGGCAACTTCGCCTGCGAACTGGGCAACTTCGCCTGCGAACTGGGCAACTTCGCCTGCAAACTGATAACTTCGCCTTCAAAGCTTAACTTCGCCTACGGCCAAGTTCGCCTAACTGGTAACTTCGCCTAAGGCCAAGTTCGTCTAATTGATAACTTCGCCTACGACCAAGTTCGCCTAATTGGTAACTTCGCCTAAGGCCAAGTTCGCCTAATTGATAACTTAGCCTAAGGCCAAGTTCGCCTAATTGATAACTTCGCCTATGGCCAAGTTCGCCTAACTGATAACTTCGCCTAAAGCTAAGTTCGCTTAAGGTTTAACTTCGCCTAAAGTTAATTTCGCTTAGAAAATAAATTAAAAACCTAATGAAAAATGTGTTAAGACACTTAATGGAAATAAAATTTTTCCAAGCTGCCAGCTCGACCCCAGCCAGGGGCTCTGCCCCTTGGACCCTGCTAGGGGCTGCCGCCCTAGACCCCGCTGCCAGGGGCGCTGCCCCCGGACCCCCGTTCGTTGTGGGTCATATAAAGATAGAAATACAACATGAGTAGTAGTAGTTAATTGATACGTGTAAATATATACAGTTAGCCGTGCACAGCTCAAGAAGGGAATAACTATTAACGGAGAGCGTAACAGGATTCAGGTGAGATTCTAGCCCCATTTATGTGTTATGTTTTCGGGGCTGTGTGCATACTCAATATGTTTGTTAATACGCTTATCCTAAGAGATAAGTGTATGCCTTATGTGGATAATGTGAAATGTATAAATGATGGCTTAACGGTACGTGAACGATCTTCGGATATTGCACGTACTGTCAGGTTGTAACGCTAAGTATAAGGTAAGTATGATATGTATGCTTATGTGTATGAATGTGATAAAGTTAATAAAAGAAGGAAAGGATGGTTGTATGGTTACGAAGAGGGTACCGGGCCCTAATAATACTCGATGTATGATGTATGGTTGTATGGTAACGAAGAGGGAATCGAACCCTACTAATATTCGAGAACTAGGGAACCGAACCCTACTAATAATCGAGGAAAGAGGGTACCGAGCCCTAATAATACTCGAGGAAAGAGGGTACCGAGCCCTAATAATACTCGAGGAAGGAGGGTACCGAGCCCTAATAATACTCGAGGAAGGAGGGTACCGAGCCCTAATAATACTCGAGGAATGTAGGGCGTAATGCTCTTTATAACGTAAGATATGAAAGCAAGTTAATATAAAAGAAAGTATGAAAGTATGAATGAAAGGATATAAGTTTATGTGTATTGTATAGTGTATGATTAACTAGAACTCACTCAGCGTAGCTGACTTTTAGTATGCACGCAGGTGAGTAGGATGAGGCAGCTCGCTTGAGGAGACACGTGGCACTGAACAAGAGGCTGGCATCGGAAGACTCAAGACGTTTAAGCCTAATGTTTGTTTATTTTGAAAGACAAAATGATGTTTTAAGACAAGATGTGTTTTGTTATGAAATGTTTTATGAAAGCTTTTATATTCCGCGAATGTTTTAATTAACTCTGATATTTAGAACTGCGTTTATGAGTAAATCCAACACGAAAGTAGGGCTACCGGTAACGGGGCCTTACAATCATTGATGGTGAAGCGATTGAGTGCGGAAGCGATAAGGCGTGAAAGAACTAAAACAAAAGTGTTTGTTGCTGCTTCAGCATTGGTGATCGGGTTACCCGTCAACGAAATTGATCATGAGAGTTATCGACTAACGTCTTGTTACAAAGGCTATCACACATCGATAACTCTTTTTACAAAGAATTTGCTTTTTTAATAGTATTACTTTTTCTTCCCGGTATTATATATTTCTCTTCTGCCATTTAAAGGGCTCAGGAAATTTATCTTTGATGGATTTTTCATTGTAATATACTTTTGTTAAGACATTATATTAAAAGTATCTTTTAATAAAAGTTATATAATGTAACAAATTTTGTGTTAGGAACGACGTAAAATGTAACATATATTAAAGTATATTAAATAATGTAATATCCCAAATATAACCACTAAATATTGCATGTTTTAAATAAATTAAAGAATTAAATAATATTCGGGTAGTATTATCACTCATCTCTCTCACTCAATTCATACAATTCCTAAATACCTGAGCTCAAGCTCAACAATGGCGTCCTGAGCTTGTTCCGTAGCATCTTCGCAAATCAGGGCCGGCTCCGAGAAAGCAAAAGAATTTTGGGGTCAAAGGTGAAAATTTTTTTGAGCCTCATGTAAAAGGAGTATTTTGTTGGGTTTAAACTTAAACAATTTAATTTTAATATGGGCTTACTTGGTTATAATTTAGGTTGTGTAAAAAAGTTTTGTATAAAAAAAGAATTAAACATGTCTCAAATGAGACTAGAACCCATAACCTTTTGGTTAGGAGTAATATCCCTTTGCCACTAGACTAAGCTAGTGGTTATGTAATCGAGTTTAACACTAAATATACATATTGTTTTAATAAAAATACATATAATTTGTTTAAAAAAATAAAATTCGGGCCTAGCTGAGTGTCGGGCCTGTGGCCGCCGACCACCTGGCCACACCTTATGGCCGGCCTTGTCGCGAATCAACCCTCACTAAACCTCCCCTTCGACTCACCTTTCAACCTAACTGCATTGTGAAACGAGAAATATCAACACTTTCTGTTCTCAAAGAGTACCCGCAGACATTAATATCTCATTATCCACTTTCTTTGGAAACAACGCTTGAATGCATAAATGCCCTAGCCTTGTAAGGAAGTAAGTTAAAGCAATCTTTCATTTCTTTAAGAAAAATAAATTGTACGTTTAAACTGTATAATAATTTCTTGTTTGCGTCGTTTTTTAGCTACTGTATTTACTATTGTTAGCGCTTGGTCCTGGGATTCTTGGTGAGGGGTGAACTGTCAACGTAGTCGGATTCTACGATTGCAAAACACAAGGAAGACAAGAGCTCTGGGCACAAGATGTTGGTGAGAGGCTTCTTCATAGCCTCCGGCGGAGGCCAGGTAGTGTTTCACAAACCTTTTTTCATTGTAAATTAAAAATCCTTTTATTACAATTTATTGAACAAACACTAATTTGCTTGTCAATTTGTTTTAAACTAGAAATTGTGAAACTTGCTGGCATACTGTAAGGCCCCGAACCCCGGGAGCCCCATAGTTGGCATTCATACAAATACTTATTATAGTAATTAAACTTGAAAACGGTTTCTTCCATTAAAACAAACATCTCAGAGTGTAAATTCAGCGGAAAACATAAATCGTAAAATAAGTTCCCTAAAACCCGGGAATTTTGCCCAAAACCAATTTTTAAATATAATTCTTAAACTATTTAAAATAAAATTGTTCAAAACACATTCTTCCATCCACGTATGCCATTCACCGTCCAAGTAGATTCGTGCACGTCCAAGCGATAAGGCATCCTCTTCCTAACCTGAAACTCACAATAACATGCACACAAAGTCAGCTTGAGCTGAGCGAGTTCAAGTTTTAAATAAATAATATCAATAATGGTAATTATGATAGTCATACCAAAAGTTTAAAAATAAAAAGAGTGCATCCATTAAGTCATCATTACCAAAGACTAAACATTCTCATACATACATATACAAAATATATATGTATAAACATCCTTTCAAGTACATCCCTATATATATAACAATATATATATATATAACATCCACGTATAACATCAGGGTCGAGCACACGTACAACCCAAACACGTAACATCCGATGATGATCATGCCACACGAGCCTCTCCCCTCACGGGCTTTTCAGGGCCTGCCACAGGATTAAAGAACCTGAGATAGTTTGGCCCGGCCAAGATCACTATGCATCCGTATGCAACCACAAAGTAGGCATACACAACATCAGTAGTCGAAACGACTACAACATCGCCAAATATAGTCCAAACAATAATGTGTGTATGTGTGTGTGTGTATATATATAACATCCCAAGGCCTACCATATACTAGCAAGTCTATATAAAATCGTTTAAAACATTTCATCAAGTAAGAAAAACACTTAGGGGTGCATGCTAGCCCAAAATTTAAAAGAGTAAAAAGGGCATCATGAACTCACCTGAGACGAGCCACACAAATACCAAAGGGTTTGAGAACCTCAAAGCCAATCCACAGTTTACAAGCCTGTCGGATTATATACAAAAATTACTAACTAAACGTACCGACTCGTTTATCCTACGAGACGTTCTGACTAAATTTGATTGGCCTAAAGTCTTGACGTTATGCCATTTAATTAACAAAACCACCCATAGTTAATTCCGGAGACAAAGGATTTCCAACTATACCCGAAAGTTGTTGATTTTATCGAATACGCGCGTTAACGGGTTGTTTATGCACTTGGCTACCAACCCAGCCCCGTGTGGACCAAATTTAGTAAAATCACAGCCCACAAGTCCACTCGACTCTACACGAGTTGGATGGATCGGTAATTCGCAAGCACGATGCGCAAACTACCAATAAACGCGAATTTGCGCCGTACCGACCCGTTTAAGTAACCGATAACCAATTCAACCCAAATACTCAAAAAAATCAGTTTTTCACAGCCAACAAATCATCACGAGTCTACAACATTCGAATTGGTTGTCAATTCCCTCAAACAACGCGTTAAACACAACAACTCACAAACTAGACAACCGTATTGTAAGGCCCCGAACCCCGGGAACCCCATAGTTGGTAATCATTCAAACACTTGTAAAATTTAGTAAACTTAAAAACCATTTCTTCCATTAAAACAAGCGTATCAGAGTGTAAATTTTGCGGAAAACATGAAAAATGAAATAAGTTCCCGAACCCCGGGAATTTTGCCCAAGAACCAAAATAAGTATAACTGTTATAAGTTTCCTTGAAATAAAATATTCATAAACAATTCTTCCTTCCAGTATGCCCTTCACCATTCAAGTAGCTCCGTGCACGTCCAAGTGATAAGGCATCCTCTTCCAAACCTGAAACTTACACTAACATGCACACAAAGTCAGCTTTAGCTGAGTGAGTTCAAGTTTTAAGTAAAAGATATCAGTAGTAAAATCATGATAGCCATACCTAAGGTCTTAAAAGTAAAAGGGTACATCCATCTAATCATCGTTATCGAACTTAAACATTCTCATACATACATATACAAAGTTATATGTAAACATCCATTCAATAACATCCCTATATACATAACAGTATATATATAACATCCACGTATAACATCAGGGTCGAGCAAACGTACAACCCAAGCACGTAACATCAGTGCATGCAAACACGAAGTAGGCATACACAACATCAGTAGTCGAAACGACTACAACATCGCCAAATAGAGGCCAAGAAATAATGTATATACACACACATATATATATATATATATATATATATATTTAACATCCCAACGCTTACCATATACTAGCAAGCCTATATAAAATCATTTTAAAATCATTTCACCAAGTAAGAAAACATTTAGGTGCGCATGCTAGCCCAAAAGTAAAATGAGTAAAAAGGGCATCATGAACTCACCTAAGATCGATCAAATACTTGCAACGAGCTAGGAAGTTCCTAAGGGCAAAATCACAAGCAAGGGCCTGTAAATTATACATAACGCGTTACTAAACTAGACTGTAGAAACACTCTAGCCTAATGGGCCGTACCAGCCCAACACTTTGGCCCAAGGCCCAACAACTTAGCCCAAGGCCCAACACTTTGGCCCAAAGCCCAACAACTTTGCCCAAGGCCCAATACTTGGCCCAAGGCCCAACAACTTTGGCCCAAGGCCCAATACTCTAGCCCAAGGCCCAACAACTTGGCCCAAGGCACAATACTTGGCCCAAGGCCCAACAACTTGGCCCAAGGCCCAATACTTTGGCCCAAGGCCCAAGGATAATCAAATCGGGTCGAATGCGCGGGTAATAAACCTTAAAACCATTTGTTAAACGACTTAGCCCCGAATGGACCAAATTCCATTTTAAATCTTTTCATCCATCAAGATTATGTCACCCGAGTTGATAGGGTTGACGGTTCCTTTTTACAACTCTTACTTTAACGTTTAAACGAAAATTCGCGTATCGCCGACTCGATTGACGAAGCACTAACCACAACAACCCCGAGCATCAAAAAAATAATTTTCCCACAGCCGTTAGACTCCCCTAGGGCCATGCAAACTGATTCGGTTGGTCATCCAACCGATTAACGCATCAAACTCAACAATTCTAGACAACCGAACATAACAATCAAACTACAACTAGTTGATCAACTTAACGAACACCTAAGAACATGATCTTTGAGTATGATATACGGGACATACCTAGGAAGATTGTGGTGCAAAAACTCACTTCAAACAGCCCCGACAAGAACACAATTGAACATCCACCGGTTAAGCCTAAAACGAACTTATCGATCAATAACGAGTAAAACGTGTAGATTTTAGCATGCGAAGATGCATTTAATTACATAGGATAACCTTTGAAATAAATTATTAAATTTTCACCAGACTTTAATAAATGTCTTAGGTTTATAAAAATATTTTTATTATATTTTTATATTGGACACAAAAATCATAAAAATTCCTCCAACACAGAAAGGTATGTGCAGCTATTTCAGCGCGCAACAAAATGGTTTTATTTTTATAAAATTCATTACCAAACCAAATTAAACGATTCCAATTGGGTTTGGTTCCTAACTCAAAATACTAACTTCCAGAAGTGGAACCAACCAATTTGGACCTGTAGAAAAAAGGTTATGACATCGGGAAGGCAGACCAGAATTCGTCATCTCGCATCAGCTTTGACACTCGATTTTATAAATTCATAAAAACCATTCAAATCTCGTCCAAAAATTACGTATTATACCTTTCTGGAAATTAGACTCAAAGTAGAACATCATGGAATTAAGAATCGATCGATCAAAAACAGTAGATTAACATCGCGTACAGACCCTACAATAAACGTATACTAATCTGTCAGCAAGCTGTTATCATCAAAACTCAATCTTAACGACCAATAAACGCGTTAATATGATCAATTAAGGTGTAAAAGACATGGGGAATCATAAAACCGACCTTGAATTGAAGTTTTCACAGCGGAAACATGGCGGGGCAGAAGAAAAACGAGGAGGGGGGTTCTTAGCTGCGATCGGCTGCACCTAGGGTTATGAGTTAGAGTTTTTCATTCTTTTATGATATAAAATAAGAAGTTTCATTCTAGCCCATCAAGTATAAAGTGTGTAGCAACTTGGGTGGAAAGTTACATAATTTTAACGTACCAGGATGACGTAAAGCCTCCGAGGAAAGTCGGATAAATCCTGAGAGATGTACATACTTTACATGCTGTAAATCACTTATCTGAAATTAACGGACGTTACACGTATCCTAGTTTTCAAACTATTAACAATTGGCCGACCTAACCAATTCCAATGACCATGAAATTTTAGTATGATGTAAGTGACATACCTAGTAATATTTTGGTGCAAAAACCCCAATCAAAACAGCCCCGGAATTGCTCAATTGGACAGCCACCCTACAAGCCTAAAAACAACCGAATTTCGACGAATAAACGCGCCATAAGGATGAACTAAGGTGAAAAAGAGTTGTAGACATCTAATACCAACTTGGAATTGAAGTTTGGATGGACGGGAATGGGATGGTCTAGCCCAAAAATCGAGAAGGGGGGGGGGGTCTTGGGCGCCGATCGGACCACTAGTTAGTGTTTGGTTAAAAATTTTTTTTATATAATATATAATAACAAAATAACATTCAGGCCCCTCCACTTTATTAATGGTTGAACTTGCGAGAAAAGTTACGTATGATAAGCTTACGAGGGTTGCAAGGAGCTCCCAGGAGAATACCGGGTCAAGCCCAAAAGGTGCACGAAATCCTACAAGTTTAAGCCTTTTGTTTAAAATTTACGGACGTTACACATACCACCAATTGATTTAATGATGATTTACATGAGTTTATTCTATCCACAAATGACAGATGGTATTTTTTTTTGTTAAAGTTATAATTAATATCTTTAATTTTACTTACATTAATTTAGTCCAATTAACCTAAGTTATTTGTTGCAGTAGCTACCGACTTGTTGCTTTGTAGATTCCTTTATCACAAGTTCCTTAACTGTGACGATTGGCCAAAATGTAAGTTGAGATCACCGGAAGTAGTTGATCTAATCGCGAAGCGTTTTGAAAAGTTCTACAAGGATAAGGATGAAGAACAGCGCAGAATTTAAAACTGTTATCTCCGATAGTGGAGTCTACTTAGAGCATTTGTAGAATAAGCTGGAAAACAAACATATGATTGACATTAGAATGGTGGGTTCGGCTCTTTATGTTGAAGGGTTAACTATGGTTGAGAAGAAAATGAAATTGTTCAAATCCAAAATTCCACTGTTGGAGTATGATGCCGATAAGGCCAAAGCGACCCTAACCAAGGAAGGCCATTTACACATATGGCTTCCTCTCAGGAAGGAAGGAGAGAGAAAAACTTTTAAGTTTAAGATTGGTAAAGTTGACAATTTTTAGGCTGGGTTGAGAGATCTTGGAGTTTTGCTATGTGTTTATTTGAATTTTAAAGAAGTGGCAGCAGCAGCCACCGTTGTAACCCAGCAGATCCTTTTATTAATGTGCTCTTTTTGTCACACCCCGCTGAGACAGAAACGCGGGCGCGCGACGTTCATGGATAATCATGGCTATTAATTAATGCGGTGATCCTACATGCGATGCAATGCTCATGTATGCTCACCTGAAAAACATACTTAAAAGTCAACATAATGTTTGTGAGTTCACAGGTTTTAAATGCATGATTAAACCCGTTGTTTTGAAAATATCGAGTTTCAAATGTTTAAAATGTATAAAACAAGTAATGATTCTCAAATATGTGCTTTCATGATTAAAACATTTATCAAAAGCTTATGATTTCATGACAAAAACGTGTTTTAAAACTTGTTTATGTTCACGTAAATAAAACGTATTTTAAAAAGTTATTTACGTCTTCGTGATTAAAACGTACATTAAAACTTATTTATGAAGTTGAAAACTTTGTTTGTTACGAGTGCGTTTTCCTAATTAGAACGTTGTCCAAAAAGTTTATGTTTAGGAACTTAAAAGCCCTTTTATATATAAGTGAGTGTATGCGACGCAGTATGATATATACGATAACCTAAACAAGATCGATAATCCTTTGTAGACTAGCTAAGAATACAAATTAATGTATGACAATGAGCCTATAATCAAACCTAAATCCATATGTATACCCGATAACTGTTCCATCACGATGTGAATTATAGAATATATGTTCCCATTAACATGTCGGTTAGAGCGACTAACCATGAGCGGGGGATCAATCCCGATAGTACTACCCACATATTCCTCGGCTAAACCCATAGTTAACGATTATAGAATGTATTGATCCGAAGATATTAAGGGCCCCGTGTAACTCATGCTCATATAAAGATGCTATGTCTTGCTCACTAATTATCGTATTAAATAAGTTTATGCAAAGTAGTCAAATAAGTTTGTGCAATGTTACGAAATAAGTTCATGTAAAGTTATAAAATATGTTAATGCAAAGTTACTAAATAAGTTTATGAAACATAATCAAATAAGTATATAAAAAGTTTATGTAAAGTTACTAAGTCAATGCACAGTTATCAAATAAGTTTAGTATGTCTATCAATCAAACAATCCAACAAGCTCATCAAACACTAACAATTATCATCATTCCTAGGTAGAACTAACAGGTTTAGCCGAGAATCATAATTGGACAGCAGCTCATACTCATTAAAATCACCATAAAACTCATATCAATCATCTTAAAAATCATGCAACAATCAATACTAATCAATAACAAGTCAATTCTTAAAGCAATTGCAAAACTAGTTAACAATTCAATAAAAAATCAAAGTGTTGAACAATGTTTAAAGAGGAAGGATATATGATGTTTATGGCTGCTGTTTGCTGATGGAAACTGACGGGAAATCAATCCCCGAGGCTTGTTCTTGCTTGTTCTTCCTTCCCTAGCCGCCAAACCTTCCAACCCTGGCCGCTACAAAACTTTTTCTCCTTCCCCTTGCTGTCTACTGCTACGATCGGCAGGCTCCCTTTCACATTAGGTTTTTTTTTTCTTTTTTATATAATAATATAATAGTAGGCTTGGGCTTTTCCATGATGTAACAGACCAGGCCTTAAGTTTTACTTGAAAACGTATGCGTAAAAGGCCTTTAAACTGCTCAAGAAGCTCGGTTTTTCTTCCTTGTACCCCATAACCTACAATATGATAAAACTATGTAAAACCTATATAAAACAAATTAAAATACATATAAAATAATAAAAAAACGTGGATAAAAGCTGCGGAAAATGCGTGTGTTTTACAACACATCACCTGATGTAGGTCCTCCTTTTATAATGGAAGGGAGATGTTTGAGTTGAGCACCAGCTCATTCGGTTAAACGGGAATGCTTGTCCTAACTTTTCTAACCTGCAGGTCTGAAACATTCTGCTTTGGTGAAAATGAGAGTATCCTTTTGCTTAAGAAACACTTAGCATGTGCATGTGGATACCTCATACTCCTATTGGTAGATAAAGGTGGTTAACTTGTAAAAAGTTACTGTTCCTGCTACATCATTGATGGTGAAGCGATTGAGTGCGGAAGCGATCAGGTGCGAAAGCACTAAAACAAAATTGTTTGTTGCTACTTCAGCATTGGTGATCGGACTACTCGTCATCGAAATTGATCATGAGAGTTATCGACTAACGTCTTGTTACAAAGGCAGTCACACATCGATAACTCTTTTTCCAAAGAATTTTACTTTTTTAATAGTATTACTTTTTCTCTCCGGTAATATATATTTATTTTCTGTCATTTAAAGGGCTCAGGAAATTTATCAAGACTTTGATGGATTTTTCATTGTGATATACTTTTGAAAAGACATTTTGATTGAGCCGGTATGGATCTAGATCTTATGATGACATCGATTCATTCGTTGAGTCTGTATAAGATTAGGCTATATTACTTTAATTGTGTGTAATGTGTGTGTTGAGAGTATATTTGAGCAGAGTAACGGCTTGAGAGAGATAAAATAAGAACTATTGTATTAATCGTTAAGTTACAGGGTATATATAGGGATGACCTCATTCATTAAGATAACCTTAAAGAATGAGTCATTCCTTACATTAACGACTAACGAATGAGACAACTCATTCGTTATACATTACATATATCGAATATCCCTTCATTCGTTAAGCAGGGTTAACGAATGGAGCTTACATTAGAACGAAAGTGACACATTCGTTACAAGGTAACGAATGTGCCTTACAATTAACGCGAATGAGCATATACAATTACCAAAATACCCTTTACATTAAGCCATATAATAATAAACTAATAAAGACCGTGACGTACAAAACATGTATCAACACATTTATTAAAAAGTATCTTTTAATATATGAAAAATAATAAAAGTTATATAATGTAACAAATTTTTTGTTAGGAACAACGTAAAATGTAACATATATTAAAGTATATTAAATAATATAATAACCCAAATGTAACCACTAAATATGGCACGTTTTAAAATAAATTAAAGAATTAAATAATATTCGAGTAGTATTATTACATATAAAGAGGGTCGACTTTGAATATCAAAACGTAGATGAAAAAAAAAGTTACGTTGTGAAGGTATATTTTGAAATAACAAAATACCCTATAAAATTATACAATCTGGACGCATAAGGAAGGAAACACAAGAATCTCGTCTCCTAAGAACAAATCCCTCCGAAATGCGTCTCCAAGACGAATTTTAAAAACCTCTTTTTCCTAGAATTTGAAAATATGTACGGGCCAGATAGGAAATATAATAAAACAGTCTTGTGAGACTGTATTTGAGAAGAAAAGTTTAGAAAAAATTGAACTTTTCCTTCAATATTTTAAAATAATTTTGGACTTTACCTTCAATATTTTCCCAAATTTGGTCTGCCCCCTAGCTTTCTTTAAATCTTTGGCCTGCTCTCTTATAATAATTATATTTTTCCGATGTGGCTCTCAAGTTCAAATTCTATAAAATTCACAGGAAAAAATTGTTATTTTGAGGCTTCTCTTTTAAAAAAGCGCTATTTTAAGAATTTTAACAAATAAAAAGTAATTTTTCTAGAAACTACATTTTTTGTCACCTTGTGAGGGACTATTTTTGTAAATTTGTGTACTATATATGTTGTGGCCTGTCAGTTATCTCTCTCACTCAATCCATACAATTCCTAAATACCTGAGCTCAAGCTCAACAATGGTGTCCTGAGCTTGTTCCGTAACATCCTTCGCAAATCAGGGCCGGCTCCGTGAAAGCAAAAAAATTTTGGGGTCGAAGGTGAAATTTTTTTCGAGCCTTATGTAAAAGGAGTATTTTGTTGGGTTTAAACTTAAACAATTTAATTTTAATATGGGCTTACTTGGTTATAATTTAGGTTGTGTAAAAAAGTTTTGTATAAAAAAAGGATTAAACATGTCTCAAATGAGACTAGAACCCATAACCTTTTGATTAGGAGTAATATCCCTTTGTCACTAGACTAAGCTAGTGGTTATGTAATCGAGTTTAACACTAAATATATATATTGTTTTAATAAAAATACATATAATTTGTTTAAAAAAACTAAAATTCGGGCCTAGCTGAGTGTCGGGCCTGTGGCCGTCGACCACCCGGCCACACCTTATGGCCGGCCTTGTCGCGAATCGACCCTCACTAAACCTCCCCTTCGACTCACCTTTCAACCTAACTGCGTTGTGAAACGAGAAATATCAACACTTTCTGTTCTCAAAGAGTACCCGCAAACATTAATATCTCATTATCCACTTTCTTTGGAAACAACGCTCGAATGCGTAAATGCCCTAGCCTTGTAAGGAAGTAAGTTAAAGCAATCTTTCATTTCTTTAAGAACAATAAATTGTACGTTTAAACTATATAATAATTTCTTGTTTGCGTCATTTTTTAGCTACTGTATTTACTATTGTTAGCGCCTGGTCCCTAGGATTCTTGGTGAGGGGTGAATTGTCAATGTGGCCGGATTCTACGAATGCAAAACACAAGGAAGACAAGAGCTCTGGGCACAAGATGTTGGTGAGAGGCTTCTTCATAACCTCCAGCGGAGGCCTGGTAGTGTTTCACAAACCTTTTTTTAATTGTAAATTAAAAATCCCTTTATTACAATTTATTGAACAAACACTAATTTGCTTGTCAATTTGTTTTAAACTAGAAATTGTGAAACTTGTTGGCCTACCACCAATTGATTTAATGATGATTTACATGAGTTTATTCTATCCACAAATGACAGATGGTATTTTTTTTTGTTAAAGTTATAATTAATATCTTTAATTTTACTTACATTAATTTAGTCCAATTAACCTAAGTTATTTGTTGCAGTAGCTATCGACTTGTTGCTTTGTAGATTCCTTTATCACATGTTCCTTAACTATGACGATTGGCCAAAATGTAAGTTGAGATCACCGGAAGTAGTTGATCTAATCGCGAAGCGTTTTGAAAAGTTCTACAAGGATAAGGATGAAGAACAGCGTAGAATTTAAAACTGTTATCTCCGATAGTGGAGTCCACTTAGAGCTTTTGTAGAATAAGCTGGAAAGCAAACATATGATTGACATTAGAGTGGTGGGTTCGGCTCTTTATGTTGAAGGGTTAACTATGGTTGAGAAGAAAATGAAATTGTTCAAATCCGAAATTCCACTGTTGGAGTATGATGCCGATAAGGCCAAAGCGACCCTAACCAAGGAAGGCCATTTACACATATGGCTTCCTCTCTGGAAGGAAGGTGAGAGAAAAACTTTTAAATTTAAGATTGGTAAAGTTGACAATTTTTAGGCTGAGAGATCTTGGAGTTTTGCTATGTGTTTATTTGAATTTTAAAGGAGTGGCAGCAGCAGCCACCGTTGTAACCCAGCAGATCCTTTTATTAATGTGTTCTTTTTGTCACACCCTGCCGAGACAGAAACGCGGGCGCGCGACGTTCATGGATAATCACGGCTATTAATTAACACGGTGATCCTACATGCGATGCAATGCTCATATATGCTCACCTGAAAAACATACTTAAAAGTCAACATAATGTTGGTGAGTTCACAGGTTTTATATGCATTATTAAACCCGTTGTTTTGAAAATATCGGGTTTCAAATGTTTAAAATGTATAAAACAAGTAATGATTCTCAAATATGTGCTTTCATGATTAAAACATTTATCAAAAGCTTATGATTTCATGACAAAAACGTGTTTTAAAACTTGTTTATGTTCACGTAAATAAAACGTATTTTAAAAAGTTATTTACGTCTTCGTGATTAAAACGTACATTAAAACTTATTTATGAAGTTGAAAACTTTGTTTGTTACGAGTGCCTTTTCCAGATTAGAACGTTGTCCAAAATGTTTATGTTTAGGAACTTAAAAGCCCTTTTATATATAAGTGAGTGTATGCGACGCAATATGATATATACGATAACCTAAACAAGATCGATAATCTTTTGTAGACTAGCTAAGAATACAAATTAATATATGACAATGAGCCTATAATCAAATCTAAATCCATATGTATACCCGATAACCGTGCCATCACGATGTGAATTATAGAATATATGTTCCCATTAACATGTCGGTTAGAGCGACTAACCATGAGCGGGGGATCAATCCCGATAGTACTATCAACATATTCCTCGGCTAAACCCACAGTAAATGATTATAGAATGTATTGATCCGAAGATGTTAAGGGCCTCGTGTAACTCATGCTCATATAAAGATGCTATGTCTTGCTCACTAATTATCATATTAAATAAGTTTATGCAAAGTTGTCAAATAAGTTTGTGCAATGTTACGAAATAAGTCCACGTAAAGTTATAAAATATGTTAATGCAAAGTTACTAAATAAGTTTATGAAACATAATCAAATAAGTTTATAAAAAGTTACTAAATAAGTTTATGTAAAGTTACTAACTAAGTTAATGCATAGTTATCAAATAAGTTTAGTATGTTTCTCCCCCCAGTTTGTAAAACAGTAATAGAGAAAAGGGGCCATGAAATTCAGCTTGGCGTCGGAGAGTAATGTGTAAGAACTCTTGTTTGTATTCATCCTACGTGCGTCCTAAGACAAGTACAACTAACTTAAGGTCGGCTCAACATATTAAATTAGTATGCCGGTTTATGCTACGCGTTCACCCAACACCTAGACTTATGCGATGACACGACTCATTGGTGATACTCATAGATTTGAATACTCTACACAAATTTTTTATGTAGGAAAATTCATATATAGTAAAATAAATAATGTTTTAAAAAAACATTTTAAATAAGTTTTTACGTGTGATGGGTTTGTTAGCCATGTTTATTAGTTCCCTTAATATTATGATTTCTTGTTTTAATAATTTAGGTGAACCTATTCTAGCATAACCTTTTTAACTAAAATCATGTGAACAAGAAAGTGGGTTAGATCTAGGTGAAGAGGTATGTACCCGCCTCAACACCGAGCAAGGCGGGTCAACCCACAAGATAAAGACATTATGAAGGCACAAAGCCAAAACCTATGCGCATGGCGCATACAAAACATGCTCAGGCATCATATGCCCAGGCACACATATGCTCGCGCATCACATATGCGCGCGGCGCATATCACATGCTCGTGCATATCACATCTGCCCAGACACACATGCTCGCGCATCACATATGCGCGCAGCGCATCGGCGCGCGGCGCATATCACATGCTCGTGCATATCACATCTGCGCATGAAATATCTGCGCGTGAGATTAAAGAGAAGACCTCGCGCATCCTCAGGATGGGCGCATATCACACGTGCGCATAATCAACCTCGTCCTTATCCAAATCAGGATTAGGGCAACCTTGATTGTGCACGTCAGACAACCTTCCAGAAGGCATCTTTTTAAGGAGTAAGAATATGCTGATGTTGACAGCTGCCAAATGAAAGGTCGACAACTCAGCATGACACATGTGTTACCACGTGATTACAACCAACGAGAAAGCGCCAGGTGTCCCAGAGGACATGTGGCGCAGTGCGATTGGAGGAAGCCAACGAGGTTGAGCCCAACCGGTGGTAACCCTAGCACTATAAATACAGCATCAACTCCACTTTGATGACACATTCATACTCAATCATTGACAGTTACAAGCAGTGATAACACATTCAATCATATTGAATCACATTCACTCACAGTCAGTTACATACAAACACAGTCTCACAATCAGAGGGCATTGAGCTACTAAGCAATACTCTTGAGATTCCCTTACACACATTATTATCTTCTCCACAAATTTACTGATTCTCACGCCGGAGGGTTACCCCAAAGAGGACCCCTCTGTCCCTTTCTGAGGGGTAAGTAACGGCGCTGTTCATTTTGTAGGTGGAAGAACACAGATCCAGAAGAACCATCGGTGAAATAGTATAATCAAACCCGAGGAAAGTAGATCTGCTACCAGTGAGTAGATCCACGTTTCTTCATTGGGGGCCATCCACTGTTACAAACGGCAATCAGATCTCATCAGATCTATAAAAAAAAAATCAATCACCATGGTTTCTGGAGTTCGTAACGTTGATCAAGCTCTGGAGGATATTGAACGTGAGGGTGTTAACGACGGACAGCAGGTTCTGAGGGTTCCGCGTGATTCTACGCGTACCACCAGCAACCGTCCCTTCGTCACAACCCCTCACGGCCAGACTGAAACTCCTCCAGACGATCTCACGTTACAAAATATGGCCGGCGCGAAACTGAAAGGACCAATGGGTCCAGAAGAAGAAACAAATGATCCGAATGAATGGCTCATAAACGAGCAGCGGCGTCTGATGGAAAAGTACACTGAAATGGTCAAACAGAAGAAGCTAGCCGACCAAACACAAAGGCAAGCGTTTGATAAACAGACTACAAAAAGGCCGCGCGCGCCGGAAGAAGGACATTCTGTTCACACTGCACACACTGAGTTCAGTGATGAAGAAGTGCATAGTATGAGGAAGACACGGGATACTCATGCAGGAGGCTCACAGCCCCGCGCGCCTGTGAACATGGCGCCTGGAGCCAGAGCAGATCTGGATCTGCACATGCCGTACAGCCCACCGGTCAGAGGGCAAGTGGACGTAACCACGCCCTACAGACCAGCCATCCTGGTAAAACACTCAAAGTTTACTGTGCGCATCGCGCAGGCTCCCATCCAGCACAAGACAAAGATGCCAAGTGGTCTGGGCAAATATGATGGCACAACAGATCCAGATGACTTTTTGCAAGGTTTCTATAACACGGGAAACCTAGAGAGCTGGACGATGCCAACATGGTGTCATATGTTTGCTCGCTGCCTCACGGGCGCAGCGCGGGTATGGTTCGAGAGCTTGCCGACAGGGCAAATTGATGGGTTCGAGGAACTATTAGAAAAGTTCCAAGCCCACTTCGTACAGCAGCGCAGGCACACGCGCGATCCTGATGACATCATGCACTGCATACGCAGGAATGATGAAACGATTGAAGATTACATCACTCGTTTCAATCAGGAATCCCTGGCAATCGGGGGTATAACTGAGCAGCTCCTGCGCGTGGCCTTTATACAAGGCGCGCGCAGTGATCAACTCCGCCGGGCTCTCGTAAGCAAAGATGGTATGCCCACCACGTGGGCCAAGTTAATGGAGGCATCGCGAGTTTTCGCGAGAAATGAGAAACAGATTGCCCAAGATAGGGCAAGAGAAAGAGCGCATCAGGCTGAATCACCGCGCAGCAAAGAGAAGAGGGCCAAACAGAACTCTGTATGGTCCAGGTTGCAGCCAACAAGTTTTTCTTCAGCAGAAAAGCAAGCGCAACCAAGCTCACCCCAGCCCCAAAAAGATGTTCGTAGTCGCGGGGATGGTGACAAGAGGGAGGGCGGCAGAGATCCTAGCAGACCTCTGCCAAGAATATGGACTCCACTCACTAAAACACCTTCACAGGTGTTAAGTACTGAGAATGTTCAATTCAAGCCCCCCAAGCAACTACACTACAAGGGACCGCAAAACAGTGGCAAATATTGTGAATTTCACAGGTCCCCGGGCCACAACACCGACGCATGCCATCATTTAAAGGATGCGATCGAGAAGGATGTAAAATCAGGCAGGCTGGCTCACTTGGTGAAAAACCAAAGAATAGAAGATGAGCAACCGGAAGGAGCCTCTGCCACCAAGAAATACAAAAGAATCTGTGTGGCTGAGGGGGGACGACAAGGGCAGACGTCAAAAAAGAGAAGCGCGCAAATCCACGGAGATTGGCGCGAACAGCAAGTCATCTTCCCAAGAATCAGGGGAGGCCCTTCAATAAGCAGTCCTCTCGTCATCACCACACACATTGCTCATTACGAAGTGTCAAAGGTCCTGGTGGACACTGGAAGCGAATCCGACATTATGTATGAGCAATGTTTCAGAAAGTTAGACCCGGCAGACCAAGCGCGGCTCGAAATTGTGAACGCACCAATCTGTGGTGTCTCAAATGAAATCATCCATCCCCTAGGCCAGATTCAGTTTGAACTAACTATGGGGGATGATGAGCACAAGCGAGCCGAAGTGGTCAACTTCTTGGTCTTGCCCACCACGTCATGCCACAATATGATCCTGGGTAGGGGAACGATTGCCCAATTTAATGCTGTACCGTCGCCAGCGCACGGCGCATTGGGGTTCCCTACACCAACAGGCGTAACATTTGTTTACCGCGATCATTTGTGCGCAGTGACAAGCACGCCGCGGGAAGGGAGAATGAAACTTCCAATGGCGGACAATGCGCCAGAGAAGTGGATTTTAAACCCAAAATTCCCAGAGCAAACGGTCACAATTGGCGCTACCATTTCAGACGAAACGAGATTGAGAATGAAAAAGTTGCTCACAAATTACACGTCGGTTTTCGCGTGGCAACACTCCGATATGACGGGGGTCCCGCGAGACTTGGCGCAACATTCTCTTAACACGTTCAAGTCGGTGGAGCCAATTGCTCAGAAAAAGAGAATCATGGGGGATGAAAAGGCGAAGGCCATGAATGAGCAAGTGGAGGACCTGTTGCGCGCAAACATCATCCGCCCGATCCGATACCAGACGTGGGTAGCCAATCCTGTGATGGGTAAAGAAAAGCAACGGGTCATGGAGGATGTGTATTGACTTCAAGGACCTCAACAAAGCATGTCCGAAAGACTGTTACCCCCTCCCAAACATCGACGCAAAGGTGGACTCCGTGGCGCCATTCAAGCTCAAATGTTTCCTGGATGCCTACAAAGGCTATCACCAGATTCAAATGGCACCACAGGACGAAGACAAGACTGCATTCAGAACCGACAAGGGTGTTTTTTGTTACACAAAAATGCCCTTTGGTTTAAAGAATGCGGGCGCAACCTATCAGAGGCTTATGGATTCGGTTTTCAGTGAACAAATCGGAAGAAATCTAGAAGTCTACGTTGATGATTTGGTGATCAAGAGCAGGGAGGAGAGACAAATGCTCAAAGACATCGAGGAAACTCTTCAGCGCCTAACGGAAGTTAACATGAAGCTCAACCCGAGCAAATGTACTTTCGGCGCGGAAGAGGGGAAATTTCTTGGTGTAATGGTTACTAAGGATGGTTTCAAGGTGAACCCTGAAAAGGTGGAAGCCATCCTTGACATGCCTTCACCATCCACCATGAAAGAGGTTCAGAAGCTGAATGGTAGATTGGTGTCAATCAACAGGTTCCTAGCGAACCACGCCAGCAAATCTACTCCATTCGTTAACACTTTGAGGAACTGCTTGAAGAAGAGCCAATTCAAGTGGACGCCTGAGGCTGAGCAAGCTTTCAGTGAGATAAAAGAATGTCTCATAAAGCTCCCCGCGCTCACAGCTCCACTTCCTGGCGAAACCCTTACATTGTACTTGTCAGCTGGAGACCGCGCCATCGGCGCAGTATTATTGGTGGATCGCAAGGGGATCCAAACGCCAATATACTATGTGAGTCGGGTGCTGACAGACCCTGAGACGCGCTATTCCATCATGGAAAAGTTAGTTTTGTCACTAACACACGCGTCGCGCAAGCTTCACAGATACTTCAATGGTCATCCGATTGAAGTTCTGACAGGTTACAACATCCAGCAAGTCTTGCGACGCCCCGCGCTCTCCGGAAGGCTGACAAAGTGGGCGCTGGAATTGGGTGAACACACGATCACTTATAAGCCCCGTCCAGCAATAAAGGGTCAAATTTTGGCGGATTTCATCACGGAAATCCCAGAGGGAAAGATTGAAGAAGCTCAGCGCGAGGTAGACCCTCCGCGAGCAAATGATGAAGAAGATGTTTGGAGGCTATTCACTGATGGAGCCTCCAACAGCGAAGGGTCCGGCGCAGGCCTCAAACTGGTGGACCCTGATAATCATGAATATACTTATGCTATTAGGTTGGACTTCAAAAGTACCAACAATGAGGCTGAGTATGAAGCCCTGCTGGCTGGTCTGCGCATTGCGCGCAAGTTTGGAGTTAAAAGGCTAGAGGCACATGTTGATTCTTACTTGGTAGCTGCGCAGGTCAATGGCCTTTATGATGCCAAGGAGAACACCATGCCTCTATATCTAGAGCAGGCAAAAAAGATCGTTGAGCAGTTTGACTTCTTCAAAATCATACACATCTCGCGCAGCGAAAACAAGTCCGCTGACGCGTTGAGTAAGATGGCATCAACTAATTTTGATCACTTTGCCAAAGATGTCAGGGTGGAAGTGATGAGCAACCCGTCAGTGCAAACGCAATCGGTCCTTGTAATTCATACATCCCCTTCATCCTGGATTACTCCAATAATGGAATTCTTGAAGGAGGGGACGTTACCGGACGATCGCGCACAGGCGAGAAAGATAAGACACAAGGCGCAGAACTATGAACTACTTGATGGTACATTATATCGACGCTCTTATCTTGGACCGCTCATGAAATGCCTGGATGCTGAAGAAGCAAGCTATGTGATTAGGGAGATTCACGAAGGAATCTGCGGCATACACGCTGGCCCGCGCATGGTGGTTGCCAAGGCAATGAGCTCGGGCTACTATTGGCCGGGCATGTACTTGGATGCGCTAAAAGAAATACAAAAATGTAAGGCATGTCAGAGCTACGCGCCAAACACCATGCGGCCAAAGAACAACTTGATTCCGGTGACCTCTGCATGGCCTTTCCACAAATGGGCCATTGATATTGTGGGGCCCCTGCCGCAAGCGCAAGGGCGAGTGAAATTTTTGGTAGTGGCGATAGACTATTTCACAAAATGGGTTGAGGCCAAGCCACTAGCAAAAATCACAGCTGAGGCGATGAAGCAATTTATCTGGAGCCACATCATTTGCCGTTTTGGCCTTCCTATGGAAATTGTGAGCGACAATGGCAAACAATTCACTGACAGGAAGATATCAAGCTGGCTCAAAGAATTGCACATCAACCAAATCTTCACTTCGGTCTACCACCCTCAGGGGAATGGCCAAGTGGAGCGCGCGAATCAAAGTTTGCTAAATGGGCTGAAGAAAAGGTTGGAGGGAGAATCCCATTCTTGGGTCAAAGAGTTACCTAATGTCCTGTGGGCGCACAGGACATTAAGCAAAACTAGCAATGGCGAATCCCCGTTCAGCCTAACCTATGGGACAGAGGCTATGATCCCAGCAGAAATTGGATGCCCATCCCATAGGGTACTCATGATGAGCAAAACTGATAACGAGCGCGAAAGAAGATTGGACCTTAACTTGCTTGAAGGGCGCAGAGAAGCGGCTATCATCAATGAAGCCAGATACAAGAAAAAGCTGGAAAAATATTATAATCAGCGCGTTAAAGAGTGCCACTTCAAGAAAAATGATTTTGTCCTTCGAAACAATGAAGCTAGTCGCGCAATACCCCCAGGAAAAATGTCCCCCAATTGGGAGGGACCTTATCAAATTTCAGAAGATTTGGGGAAAGGCGCGTACACTTTAAAAGATTTGAATGGAAAAAAGATACCGCGCGCGTGGAACGCGGCGCAACTTAGAAAATGCTTCATGTAAAAGTTCAAATATGTAATCAAGGCTTTTAAGCCATCATGAATGATGATTCGCGCTATCTTTCAATATTTGTTCTATTACCTTTGCATACATGTTTCACACTTCCTTTATTAATTTGGAGCAATATGACAACACTATATTGACTTCAAAACGAAATAAAACGAAGTAAAACATACATGCGCGAGCCTTAGCTCAAACGCGTTAACGAGTCTTAACTCTAAAACGTCAGGGCCTTAGCCCAAACCTACGAGCCTTAGCTCAAACACGTTAATGAGTCTTAACTCTAAAAACGTCAGGGCCTTAGCCCAAAACAAAGAGCCTTAGCTCAAAACACTCACAAACATCCATCTTACATCTCGCGCAGCCTGATCATAAAAATCCTTAAACACAACTAAGGCAAAGTACATGCCATATCATAGTTGTTAAGGTCTCAGGTCGAGGTCGCGCGCGGAATCATAGTGGATATCTGAGTAACACATGCTGACATGTAATGGCTAAAACTCATACTTCCATATTAAGACCGCGCGACCTCGACGCGCAAAAAAGGAATTGAGAAAAGTTATCGCGCATGTCAGCATAAACAAGATACTGCGAAACCACTTACAAAATAGGACTATGGTTAAGTGAATAATTTCCTTACAACCTTGTCCTTATTTTAGCGTGCAAGCATATCTTATATCTATACAAGCAAACATGAAGAGATGAATGGAAATGCGCAAGATGTGAAAAAGGGAAAACAAATTTCATTCCATTGCGTTGAAATTTACAAGTATGATGAGTTACAAATTACAAATAAAAATAAAAACATGAAGGGCTTCTCAAGTCTCCACGTTGACATTAGCCTCTTCATCATCCTCATCATCGCCCTCGGCATCTGGCGCAGCCTGCTCCTCTTCATCTCCAAACTGACCATAGTCAAGTTCATCCTCCTCATTGGAGTCTTCTATCACGACGGTGTCAGGAGCAGATTCTTTCGCCGCGCCAGAACCGCTGGTAGGGGCAACATCCCCCGCGCCACCATCATCGCCACCAGCCCTCTCGCATTCATCGAGCAACTTCTTTAGCGCGCCGAGGTCGGGCTGGTCAGCAAGCGCAGCTATCTGTAAAATCAATAGAAAAGTATTGAGTACAAAACACTTGGAAAATTAATCAAGTAAAACTCATTAGGGTCAAGGTACCTGCATAAGGATGGGGATGGGAGTATTCATGTACTTCTCCCCCACCGCGGCCATGTCCGCGCAGGCCGCGTCGCTCTTGTAAGGGTACTCGGATGGGTTCTTCTTCAACATGCCATATTCATACCCATCCGTAAACCCTTCAGCGCGACCCACCAGGCGCGCGGCAGCATTGCAGTCCATCACAAGGGCCTGAAACTCGGCGGAATATTTCATCGCCAAAGCGCAACGAGTCATGCCCTGTGACACCAGCCATTGGCGATCCTGCGCGAGGCCAGCAACAGACGTCTCGAGGGCAGGAACCTGTGAGTTTAATAACTCAACAGTTTCCTTGGTCTTTTTTTAGCTCCTCCTTATCAGACGCTGCTGCCGCCAAAATTTTTTCTTTCTCCGCCTGCGCAGCACCAAGTGCCTCCTGGCTGGACGCTGCCGTCGCCAAGGCCTCATCTCTATCGGCCTGCGCGGCCGCTAACTCCCTCTTCAGGCGCGCAACCTCGCTCTCCAGTGATGATTTCTCAGTGATACTCTGGACAATAGCTTGGTCACGCGCCTCAGCCTGCTGTTCCAAGACACGCACTCTACGCGCGTACTTGGCAACTTCGGCCTCCGCCACCTGCTGCTTCTCCCGCGCAGCTTGGAGCTCATGCCCGCGCTTAATATAGGCGGTGTTGGCACTTGCTCTATTTTCGCTGAGCTCCGCCTGGAGTTTCTCAGCTCGTGCGCGAGCATCAGAAAGGTTCCAGGCAGCCACCTTAGCCTCTTGCTGGGCTGCCACAAGAGCATCGCGTACTTTAATATAATCGCGATGAAGCTCTTGGGAGGCAGCAAAGAAAGCTGACCCAGCGAAAATGTGATCGTTGAGCAAGTCAGCGCGGGTGCGCTCCTCCTGATACCTCCTTTCAGTAGGAGGCACGGCATGAGCCCAGAAGTCCTCGCATACGCCCATGGATTGGAAGGAACTGTCTTCATTAATATTCCATCTTGGGCGATAAACGTGGTCACCTTCCTACAAAACACAAGAAATGTTCTAAGTCATAAACATACTTATATGGAGGTACGCGCAGCGGAGCAACAAATAAAAACATACCTGCGGGGACGAAGCAGAAAAGTCAGCGCCAGCCCCACCAGAAGTATGCGCTGCGAAGACTTGTGGCATCGCAGGGCTGGCGCGGTCTCCCAAGGAGTCCTCAGCTTGAGCCCCCTCATCCTCCTCATCTTCTTGAATAGGCCTCTTCTCCTGCGACCTGGGGGGCTCCAAACCAGCCTCGCGGAGAGGGCTGCGCGTAGGAGGAGGCGAGGGAGGTCTCGACGCCGCCAGTTCGGCGCGCAATACCGCTTCCTGCTCCTTTGTAACCCCAATAAGGGGAGAATCAGCACTAGCAGGAGCAGGACCAGAACCAGCGGCGCCGCCAACGGCGCCAGGAGTGTCACCGGCAACTTGTACGCCAGCTACAACTCCTATGAGCAAATCAACAAGGAAAATTGGTTTATCACTAAATCCAAATGAAAAAATTCAGAAGACAAATGTGCAAAACATACCTTGGCGCAATTCAGTTCGCGCGGCGAACATCGCCATAAAGTCCATTCTACCCTTCTCAGAGGGTAGAACGGGGGACTTCGAAGCAGACCCCGGCGCAGCCTCAGCACCTTGTGGCGCCTGCGGCTGATCTGCAACCGTCGCCGGTCCTGCAAACATTCAAAGGAGCAAAGGTTTAATAATAATTCAATCAGATGAAGATAAGCAAAGCATACCTGTCGCAGGCGCGGCACTGCTTCTCTCTTCAGCCGCGCGAACGGAGGAGGTGACGCCACCATACCTCAAGTGGACAGGAGGTCTGCCCACTTTCACAGGTAGGGAAGCTAAAGAACCCATGGTGGTAAACACCTCGGTTTCCTTAGGTCCCTTCGTTTGAGCATGGGGATGAGCAACAGGGGTGTCATTTTTCTTCTGTTTCTTACTGGCCCCTGCGCCAGATTTCCCCTTAGCTTTGCGCTTTAGTAGGGGCGCCTCCTCTTCCTCTTCCTCCTCCTCCGCGAGCTCCAGCTCGTAGTTCTCCAGCGCATCTACAATACATGTAACACAAGTGTTAATAAACTTGGGTATTCTAAAGGAATGAGCATAAGTGCGAAGGCTTACCAGGCGCGTCACTGTCAAAGTCAAATTCCAGATCCACTGGGATGAACATGTCATCAAAGCGATCTGGGAAACCAACCTCCCCAGCGCCAAGCGCGACGGAGCCACCCTCCACTTGTTCATCATAAGCGGCAAGGACATAATCCTTGGTGACTGCGCAAAAACAAGTCAAGTGATATCAGCAAAAGAATTATGTTCGCGCAGAAAAAGAAATAAAGCAATGAAATAAACTTACACAAACCGTCGACTTGGATAACGGGCTCAAGCGCGCTGTCGGCCCATAGCTTACTCATGCCGACCCCCACCAGCGCCTCCTCGCGAATTTTCTTCGCGGGGGATGGTTCGGCGGTCAGTTTCTTAACCCAGGCGCCAGTTGGGTTCTTGAGGACACCCTCATCCGCAGGCGCAGAAGAGATAGAGCGCATGGTCATGCGGATGGGGATCACACCAGCCCTTATGTAAAAGAACCTCTCAGACCAGTCATGAAGGCTCTTGAATGAAACAGTGGAGCACTTCACCTTCTGACTGCGAGGAATAAAAGAGATCCAATTGTCTTGGATCTTGGGCTTGTAAAAATACTGAAAGCGCCGAGGAGTCGGCTCCTCGCGCTGGGATTTGCACATGAACTCAAAGTGAGTCACGCGCACGAGTCCAAACGGATGGACTTGGGATATATGAATCCCATAAAACTTCAGCAGTGCACCCACAAACCTTGTTATCGGGAGACGAAGGTTGCAGTGGGTGAAAAAGTGGCTATATAGGGATATATAGCCGGCAGGCGGGCCTGCCGCCGTTTGCCCGGCCCCAGGCAACATGCAGCCAAACAGGGGGAGAAAGCCCTGAGAGGCGATGAGGCTGTCGAGATCGGCCTGCTTCAATTTGCAGGGGATTTCATTCCACCTTTTGGTGGCCTTGGTCCTCCCTACTTCCTCCGATGTGGTCTCAACAACCCTCTTCCCTTTCCCCTTTTGCTTCAGTGTCGACATCACCACAGATTTCACACGGCGTCTTCGAGAGGAAATAGAGGTGATTGAGGGGCTAGACGAGTCTGAACTATCAGACATACAACTGCAGCAGCAAATAATAGAAGTTTCGAAACGATGAAAATACTCAATTCAGAATATGAAAGGCAGAAAATTGAAAATTTGCAACAATGAAGATGAAGATAAATATTTCCCAAGGGCCTGCTTTTATAGGCCCAGGAGAGAGAAAAGTGGTAACTAATGGGATTTCACGCGCCCCCACTCGCAGGTGTAAGCCAACGAGGGCGCGACACGTGTCCCTAACACTGTTGAGGGGACATAAAAACGTAACGGACCTGCCACGGAGCAGAAACGCGCCCCCACTCGCAGGTGCTAACCAATGCGAGCGCGACACGTGTTCAAGACAGCTGTGTGAGGGGACGTGAAAGGCAACTGTAGCACCTCGAGCACACGAAACGTCTGACATGTTTACGGCGCACGTCACCACCAACTAACCACGTATTTGGACCCTTCGTTTTCAACCTTTCGTTTTTCAACCAAATGGATAGGACTTCGCGCAATGATGGAAACAACCAAGAAAACGACAAAACCCCTTTTAAAAGACCAAATCAGTAAGTCTAATATCTATCTTACCGCGCTCGCGCGAGATAAGACACACATTAGACTGGGGGGCTTGAAGAGGTATGTACCCGCCTCAACACCGAGCAAGGCGGGTCAACCCACAAGATAAAGACATTATGAAGGCACAAAGCCAAAACCTATGCGCATGGCGCATACAAAACATGCTCAGGCATCATATGCCCAGGCACACATATGCTCGCGCATCACATATGCGCGCGGCGCATCAGCGCGCGGCGCATATCACATGCTCGTGCATATCACACCTGCCCAGGCACACATATGCTCGCGCATCACATATGCGCGCAGCGCATCAACGCGCGGCGCATATCACATGCTCGTACATATCACATCTGCGCATGAAATATCTGCGCGTGAGAATAAAGAGAAGACCTCGCGCATCCTCAGGATGGGCGCATATCACACGTGCACATAATCAACCTCGTCCTTATCCAAATCAGGATTAGGGCAACCTTGATTGTGCACGTCAGACAACCTTCCAGAAGGCATCTTTTTAAGGAGTAAGAATATGCTGATGTTGACAGCTGCCAAATTAAAGGTCGACAACTCAGCATGACACATGTGTTACCACGTGATTACAACCAACGAGAAAGCGCCAGGTGTCCCAGAGGACACGTGGCGCAGTGCGATTGGAGGAGGCCAACGAGGTTGAGCCAAATCAATGGAAACCCTAGCACTATAAATACAGCATCAACTCCACTTTGATGACACATTTTCAGACTCAATCATTGACAGTTACAGGCAGTGATATCACATTCAATCATATTGAATTACATTCACTCACAGTCAGTTACATACAATCACACAGTCTCACAACCAGAGGGTATTGAGCAATTAAGCAATACTCTTGAGATTCTCTTACACACATTATCATCTTCTCCACAATATACTGATTCTCACGCCGGAGGGTTACCCCAAAGAGGACCCCTCTGTCCCTTTCTGAGGGGTAAGTAACGGCGCTGTTCATTTTGTAGGTGGAAGAACACTGATCCAGAAGAACCATCGGTGAAATAGTATAAACACACCCGAGGAAAGTAGATCTGCTACCAGTGAGTAGATCCACGTTTCTTCAAATAACAAACAAACGTACTTAGTCTAATCTCACTTATAGCAGAGCTAGTGGTAAGGTGTGAGAAGAATTTGAATAAGGAAGCCTTACCTCTATCCCAAATTATAAAAATCGGGTTCCTAAGAGAACGTCTTTCTAAGCAAAAGTAGTTTAAAAAAAGGAACAAAAAATTAAAGTTAATTATGAGAATCAAAGGAAACAAGTGTAAACTACTACCACTAACCATGGATTGTATATTCAGGTACTACTATCAGCAGGAACAGATACATCAAGTGGAACTATGGAATGGATGTTATCACTTTTGTTAAACAATCCCCAAGTTCTAAAGCAAGCACAAGCTGAGATCGAGGATTGTGTAGGCAAAGATCGTCTAATTAATGAATCAGACATATCCAATCTTCCATATCTAAGATGCATAGTAAACGAGACGATGAGATTGTACCCTCCTGGTCCACTCGTGTTCCACGAGTCCTCAAAGGATTGTACGGTTGGAGGGTACAATATCCCAAGTGGTACAATGCTTTTGATGAACTTATGGGCAATGCAAAATGACAAGAATTGGGAAGACCCTAAGAAGTTTAAACCAGATAGGTTTAGAGGGTTACAAGGTTCAAGAGATGGGTTTAAGCTAATGCCATTTGGGTCCGGAAGGAGGAGTTGTCCAACAGAAAACTTGGCAATGCGCATGGTCGGGTTGGCGTTAGGTACACTTATTCAATGCTTCCAGTGGCGGATCCAGAAATTTTTTTTAGGTGGTTCCCTCTTAATTTATAAGGTGGTTCCTACGCGTATTCTATATATTCGTACACTATTATTTCGAAACTCGGGTGGTTCCGGGGAACCACCCGTTTGTATGCTGGATCCGCCAATGAATGCTTCGAGTGGGAAAGGGTGGGCGAAGAAATGATCGACATGACCGAAGGAATGGGATTGACCATGCCAAAAGCTAAACCATTGGTAGCAAAGTGTCAACCTCGTGAAAACATTGCCAAATTGCTGTTTTAAATGTGAAAAGAGAATATTGAATGTTATTCAAAGCTAACTCATTGGTAGCTAAGTGTCAACATCGCATAGAATATATATAGTGATTTTCTTAATTATTACTAATTTGACAAATATAATTAGACCAAGTGTACGTCAAAGAGTATGTCAATGATAGTACAGTGTTGTAATTTACTTCATATATTATTTGTTGCAAAACGGTTCTACTATATCAATAATATATATAGTACGTTATAAGTTTATAACTATCGGCATTTGGCACTATACTGTAAAAATGATTTAACAATCCGTAAGAGTGGAGATTCTTGATATTATATATGACATCACCATAACACACAACAATAATCTAACAAGACTTCATCAAAAGTGGATCGAATTGTATACTTGCTGAAATATCAATTCAACTATTTAACTATATTTGTATTATGAATAACTATTATTATGGTTATCAACACCTAAAATAGGTTTAGCTTATTCTCCAAGTTTTCTCATCCCTATATAATATCATATTGTATCTCATTGTATTATACACCAGATTAATAAATCTTTCTCTTTCTCCCTACATCTCTTACTCTTATTGTTTTGCTATTAGGCTAGTTTCATAACACGTTATCAGCACGAGTTGCTTTTGGACTTGAATCACATCATCAAGAGCACATCATAATACAACTTACATGTTCAAGACGGCTTCACGCAATTCCGGTCAGCCCCTTTTAATTACAAAACCAAGTATGTATTTTACTCTCGGTTGTTCATTATATATTTATTTTGTGTTGATGTTATTAAAATAAGAACCCCATGACATGGTAAAATTCTCAAGACCCCACTCATTATTTAAACTAGTATGATTCTATTAATTTATTTTTGAAAGTAAACATTCATTAATATATAATTGTTTTGTTTGTTCAATGAACCGTGTAGATTAACTGATTATTGCATAATATTTAAAAAATAATATAAATGATAAAGATGGTGAGCACCATGTTCTTACCTAGAAAGCTGCTAGTTCCACTTCTAGTTAATTTCATAAGTTTGATTTACATATTGGTGGCACTGGTTCTTCTAATTCACCGTAAGTCGGTTTTACATAATCTAATTTACTTGTTATTGTTCTCCATATTTCTCAAAACGAAATAATTCATATTGTATTTCATACAATTTTAGGCTGCGTTAAAGATTTGTGTTGATCTTCTATGAAATCTCTTATTACAAATCATTAGGATTTAGAGTTAAATCCAAGTTCATATAACAAGTGGCATTTTTGTTTTTCTTATGTGCTTTTAAATAATTTATTGTAGTTTTATTAAATCCTTAAGCCCGGTCAAAATTACTATTTTACACTTAACATATTAGTACCCTTTTTTTAAGGATTGGGTGACATTCACACTTGAAAGGTTTAAAACCGAACTTGTGAAAAGGTCTATAATCATGTTTTGGAATCGTGATTTCGATAATCAAAAATTTTAAATGTTGGTAAATTGTTTTCAAGAAAGTATTCATTCTATATATTTGTTAAATCATAATCGATGTTTTTCTATAAAAGTTTAGATTTACAAGTTTGGAATAAATGTGGAATCTAATTTTGATGTTATTTAATGAAATTATAAAATAAGAACTAATTTACTATTTGATAGTAATAAAGTTCCATAAAGGTTGCTATACATATATAGTTTATAATTGCGTTTCTTATAAGATTTGATTATTATAATTATATATGTTTATATTACTATCAAATGTTATGGCGGTTATAAATAACTAATTAAAGTATCATATGCATGCTTATATAACAGTAACTTAAGATTCAAGATGCAAGATTTTCATACTCCTTTTCATTATATACTAATTTTAATCTTTGTGAAAAGTAATATTTTGAAACTTGTACTTGACGATGAAAGAATAAAGATTGATAGAATATAAAATTTTATCACTATCGCAATTTTTGTAAAAGAGATAAAAAAAATGTCGTATGTTTTACATGATGGCATCTTATAAAGTCGTGTATTGTATATTGATTTTATGTTTATGGTATATTCAGTATGATATTATTTGTTAAATAGATTATCTAAACCAATGTTAATTCTGGTTTATATTCTCATGAAATATTATAAACATATTTAAGTAATTATAGTGAAATCACTTATTTATTTAGAATAATATGGCACCTGAAGTGTCGTTCTTTCTAGATCTTATTATTGAAGGTTATAAAATATTAGCATGATAAATCTTATATGACTCATTCATGTAATTACTTCTCAATACATGTTATATAAACAGAAGATAAATCATGAGGAAAAATCGTAAACGACAATTTTTCATTAGTCAAACCTCAAGTACGCTCATGAAGTAGCATATCATTAAAACGTATGAAATGTTTGAAGTGATTTTATATCAGTAGTTTGATGAATACCAAGAAATTGGTTTTGTTATACTCCATTCCCTGAAGTGAATATATATTGATTGTTGTGATCATTGACATAATTAAAAAGATTGTAAGGATGATTATACTATTAATGAGATCGACCGCCAGAAGTGGCAAATGGATTGATCACGTATGAGAACAAAATGTGGAAATACATATATGAAATCACATGATCGCTTGAAGCGATAATACAATGTTCTCACATATTTATAGTCTTGTATTAAAGAAGTATAGTACATATACGATCATAAACCTAAAGTTTATGAATCATGATTATCTAATGGCATGACCGGTTAGACCACACCGATTCAATGATGTGAAATATATTGAAAAATCATGAGATTCTTAATGATGATTAAACATGCAAAGTTCGCTCTCAATGAAAATTACTTATATATTAACCAGAATAGGGTGTGAATCCCTAAATATTATGGAATTTAACATGATACCATTTAGCATTTTCAAAATCGATGCATCGTCTAAATGGTTATTAAGATCGCGACTTGATGTTTGCATGATCTATAGCTTAGCTAATAAGATAGCAAGCATATTATTCCATATTTGTATATTTACATCTGGTTACATTTGATTCCCGAGTTAATAATGATCATTGGAATAAGTGTTGAACTTCATAACAGATTATGTTCTTGCATAAATTATTTTGTTAAAGACGATTAGTCAACGTCTATAATTGGTTTCAAAGGAAATTATCACGAGAGCAAATGTTTTATGTTTGTATTTGAGTACATATGATTTTACATGTCTTAAAAATAATTCACATCAAGCCAAAAGTTATTATACTTCTCCCCACTGTAATTGGTTTTTGGTCAGTAACCAAGTATTTCTCATCTAATATTTTGTGTGTATTATATACTGAAATTAATCCACCACAAGACACAAATATGAGACAAAGAAAGTTGGGAATTTATGTCGGTATCAAATATTATCTTTGATTATATACGTAGAGCCATTATGGCTCATTAATTTCACTTTAGTGAATCAACATTCTCAACATTAGGGGGGAGATTTAATGCAGTTGAAAAAATAAATGAGCTAGAATGAATTATCATTGATCCTCAAAGTAAACTATGTGAACAAAAAAGAAAAGTTCAAAGGATAATTCATTGAAAAATTAATGAAACAACCAGACGTGTACACTGGCCTATGCGGCTATGCATAGTGACTAAATCACATAAATCAACTGCTTATGCTCTAATTAATATAAGCGTCCTGGAAGTACAACCATACATTGGTAATGACTAGTGAGTCTAAGGCACGCCTGAAGCGTGGTAGACTAGTCGATTCCAAGAATAATGATTCCTCAAAAATTGGAGCAAATAATGAAGATGGTCAAGTCGAGGTGCAGTAAAAGGTCTCTTGAAAGAGATTAGACATGATGGTTCTTGAAGAACCTTAGGTACCTGAAAACAAAGAGCTCTCAATAAATTATATTGTATCATGTCTACAAAGATATATGGAATCGAAATAAAGTCGACGTCAATATACTTTTATATATATGTACAAATTAGCGCTTGAAATGATGATGATGAGGATCAAGATTCTAAATCTGCCTATTAAATGATTGGCTAAAGTGGAAAGATGCAAACATGTCAGAGTTGAATTCTCTAAATAACGGAAAGTTTGTTGGACCAGCAGTCCGTACAACTAAAGTTGTAAAATATGTTAGATACAAACGGGTATTGTATATGAGTTATGAAAATTCATCAAGTGATTTAAGGCAAAATTGATGGCATAAGAATTTTTGCAAAGACACGTGATTAATTATGAGGCGACGCATTCTCAAATGGTGGAAGCAGTGACTTTCCGATAGCTAAACAGTCTGGTAATATAAAGAGAGAATTGATATGCGTCCAATAAATATTGTTATTCAATTGATAATGAGAGTTTACAAGAAAATCTATGAAGGATTTGAATTATCAAATCATGTAAAGTAAGTTCTCGAGAACATAATGATTGTTGTGTATAGATTCATATTTGATATTTTACGATTATTGAATATGTTGAACATAATTGGAACTCCTGAAATGTTTCCTAAGGTAATTGAACACTTGAAAGATTAATTGATTATGTGTATCAATAAGCATACGCATAGAAGATAATGCACGTGATGAGTACAATATCTCAATAAACAAAGAAATTTTACAATATGGATTTTGATATGTGATACAAAGTGATGTGTTAATGAGCAAGTTTATGCAGCAAGTATCCTGATAAAGTGAATACGTATGCATAATTTGTCAAGTTGAAAAGAAGTCCATGATGGATTGGTAAATGCATAGATTTATGCTTATTACGTATGGACTAAACTATTCTAATTGAGCTTAGCACAAATCAAGAGATATTTTGATAACGAGGGAGATAAGTTGGATATAATTAGCCATATTTTTATCAAAATTTCACTCTTAAAAGTTCATTACAATCACAGTTTACAATGATGATATATCACCGAGAGAAACTTATGAGCTTTTAAAGAGAAAATTATTTTTGAAAGACCTTGACAAGGAGTGATTATTACTCGACTTATAGTTCGAGTATATGTGTAATTATATATTTATATGTTTATAAATCCATCAAATATCTATGAAATGTTGAGACATTTTACCATGGACAAATTTAATTCTTTTAGCACGTTAAAATATGTCACACAATGACTCTTTATCATTTCCTATCTAAATATGAAATATTATTGGTTCGAAAATACTATAATTAAATGCATATATGCATTATGTTGTACTGTTAACTATATATGATTATTATTTTCTTTATTTTTGTTTATCGGCATGTGTCTTGCTATGAGACATCGGAAGGGGTTAAAACATGTATTCCAGGTATGAAAGATATGTGTTTATATTTTACTAACTCATCAAAACATGTTTGGTTAGCCTTGTTAATGCAGAGAAACACAACATGATCATAGTGTTTACCAGATGAAGCAATAGAAGTTTTCACGTGAAGATCATAATTCAACTTAAGGATTCAAATGTCAAAGGACAAAGACGCAAATGATTGACTACAAATGTTTTGGGTAACTTTCATAGAAGTTCGACATATACCATTTTAACGGATATATAAATCAGGGGGAGACAATACGCGCTGCACTCTTTTTCCCTTAGCTTTGGTTTTGTTCCATTGGGTTTTCCTAGCAATGTTTTTAATGAGGCAGCATCTCCAAGCGTAGTTGATAACCAAGGGGGAGTATTATGAATAACTATTATTATGGTTATCAACACCTAAAATAGGATTAGCTTATTCTCCAAGTTTTCCATCCCTATATAATATCATATTGTATCTCATTGTATTATACACCATATTAATAAATCTTTCTCTTTCTCCCTACATCTCTTACTCTTATTGTTTTGCTATTAGGTTAGTTTCATAACGATTTGGAATATTTTGAGCAATGCATGTGTCATGTTGAAATGTTATTTTGGTTTTATATTTGTTTGAAAGGCGACACACTACATAAGTTTTCAAACATTGAGGCGGATGCAGTCTAAATTGAAAGAGTGTAGATATCATGGATTGTGTTAGCGTGATGTATTAGAGAAGAAACGAAATAATAAACAAGATGGTAAAGAATATTGTACTAGTTTTGTTGTTTCATTGAAGTTACATGTTTTATATAGGTATACACACACACATATGGGACATAGAACTGATTGAAGCTGCTCTAACACGCCCCTCTTAAGCATAATGTTTGCGACAATGTGAATTCTGAACCGAAGAGTTTCAAACCTAGCAGAAGACAGTGACGGAACCAGAACTTTTCAATCGGAGGATCGTAATAGAAATTTTGTATTTTTATGAAAGTATATCAATAACCTTTTTTTATTTACCGTTGATATAGAAATTTTGTAACCTAACCATAGCTTGAGACAGTTGTAAAAATGCTTCATTTTTAACATTTACAAAAGCATCTTTTGAACATAAAAAAAGAATGAATCTCGTTATTATTTTCATTAGAATCTAATAAATTTAATGAATCCTTGATATCTTGATTGGGTTCTTTACCAAAATATCGTTTTATTAGTGTATTTCTACACCACAAAAATTGTAGGAAGTAACGGCAAAAAGAATTATATAATAATCTAATTCAATTTCCTTTAAAACAACCTTACACAATAATTAATTTTATTTATAACTATTAATTAAATTATAACTATTAGTTGAGTTGATGAATAAAACCTAAAAAATGACAAAAGTTATATAGAAGAAAAAGTTTACTTCATAATAATGGTTGAAAAGATGGGCACTGGTTTTTCTAAGAACCAGAAAAGAGAGATGGAAGCATCATAAGTTTCTTTGAAAATGAAAAATACAGTAAATAAAAACTAGGTTATTAATTGTTGCTCAATTTTTCAAAAAGCCCACAATCCAGTTCAATTATTTTATCCGGTAAGTATACTATCCTAAAGTGCCGTGTCTTCTTTTTCTTGTACTCTGTACTTCACCTTCACCCAAGTTAACAGTACCGGACCTTCGTCGCTCGACCCCGCCGGAAAACCTTTTCTTCATCGTTTTTCTTCTTTCTTCTAATTTTAATGTTTTTTGTAGGACAATCTAGAGGGTCAACTATATAAAAACAATTAGCCAAGCACTCCGACAACCACGGACCCTCCTGTAGTTCCGTCCATGGCAAAAGATATCCCTTTAATCGTAAGATCGACAATTCGAACTTAACTATGATGATATCGAAAACAAAGAGTGTGCTAGCAAGGTCTCCAGAATAATATGTAAGTTAATCTCAAGGTGTTTCGTGTGCCCATGAAATATGCAATTTACTATCAAATACGTAGAGAAAATGTTGTCTCACTATAAAATAGGTGGACCTGATTCCTGAAGGAGACAATCATAACTCAGACAACACAAATATAATCCAACGAATCTTAACAATAACATGATACTTCGCTCTAGTGCCAGATCTCATAACATATGTTGTTTTCTGGAGCTCCAACTGCTAAAGTTGGAGCCAAGTAACACACAATATACTAAGTCAACGTCAAGATAGGCGTGAAGGGAAACACAAAAAGACTGGTGACGAAGAGTCAAGCCTTGAGAAGTTAATAACCTTGAGGTACCAAGGGATATGTTTAATGACGATCAACAAATTTCTGAATAAACTGAGAATCATACTGAACGTTGCCAATCTCAAACAAGTCATGACAAAGTACTAAAGCCCATCAACTATGCTATTGTTTTACAAGGGATCATCCATAGATGCAACACAATACCAAGAGAGCACACAAGGGGTATAATTGTGGACGACAACAACAACAATAACTAATTACGAATAACGAACAAAACATTCACTTCTTGAAATCTAACAATATTTAAGCAAAAAAACTAAAACCAATTTAAAACATAAAATCCCTTAGCTTACTAAGATGTCTTACTGTGACATTCGTCATTTTCCGATTCGATACGTTTTTGCCTTCGTATTGTAAACCAACCTGATTCATATCCCGAACCCTTCAATATTATTAAAATGATAGATTTTGTGTTTCACAATCATCCCACGCTTGTCGGATCGCGAAAACATCTTTTACAGCTCTTAAAATGCTCCTATAATGCTCAAAACACCTCGAAACGAACTGCGGGGACCAAATCTGCCAAACAACCAAAGATGGGAGACCAGCCCACCCCCTGGCACGCCGCGTCGCGCGGCCAGGGAGAAAGACATGGTCGCGCGACGCCTAGCCAAACCTGCAACAACTAGTTCGTTTTGTTGTTATTTATCACATGTTTGACCCTTGTTAACCAATGAGAAAGCTTGGAAATCCTTAAAGCAACCTTATGGATAACCCTAACACCTTATCCTTCATAAAACAAAGCCACACAACTCATTCCAACCTACTCTTTCACATCAAACTCTCTCAAACAAAGTTTTAAGCTTCAACATTCAAGTTCTTTCTTGTTTGACTTCTAAGAGTCAAACAAGAACCATTCTTTGATTCTAACTAATTCCATATAATTAAAAATAGTTATTACAACATATATATAATATATAATATTTACCCCTTGTTTCCTTCGATTTTCATTTCTTCCGATCATTGGTCGGTTGCGGTGTAATACTATAAGGCAAGGCTACATGGAGGACTATTATAGTCCTTGTTTATATATAATTCGTTTAAGCTTACTAATCTTGTTTAGTTTCTGTTTATTTTAGTTTGTAAACTCATTTTTGTAAGTTCCATGGTATTGGGTATTTGGTGGCTATCCTCGGTTTCATTCCGAGTCAAGGACTGAACCAAAACCGAACTCTTGTTTAAACACTTTTTATGTCTTTGTGAACACTTTAAATTATGTTTAAGCTTATTATTATTGTTTAGTTCCTAACCATTTTAGTTTCCAAATTATTTTAAAGTTCAATGGTATTTGGGTATGTGGCAACCATCCTCGGTCTTATACCGAGTCAATGACCGAACCAAGACCGAACTAAATTGGGTTCATCTGCTTAAGACACACTAAATGTGTTTTGGGCCACCAAATCTCATTTTTCTTTAAAACTATATTATGAAACTAATTTTAATTGCCTTCTCAAAATACTTGGTATGTCGGATCCAACTTGATTTTATATGTCACACCCCAACCTACGACGGACATGTCGGGGCATGGGCTGATTGCCACAGCTCACAAGGTACTATCATGCAATTGTAAAGCGACAATATCTAATTAACTTATTAATTGTCAACGAACATTTAAGTACAACAAAAATAGAGAAAATTACAATACAAACCAACTATTCTTGTTTATGTTTAACATCCTAAGGTCATCTCTGCGTGAGCTTCAGTTCGATAAGAAATCCAATCTATAATCTGCAAATGCGTACAAAATATATATATTTGTCAACAACACATGTTGAGTGAGTAGATTCACCAGTTTTGACACGAACAAAATGATAGTATATAATGATATAAATAATAGAGTAAAAATAAGCAAAACTGTTATCTGTGAGTATAAACAATGAAAGTGTTAAGCAAGTAATGAGTGTCGGTGAAACCATTGCCAATGCGATCGGGCTCCGGCCACTACGACGGTCGTATGATCATACTATAATGAGATTATGTTGGACCTCTCCGAATGCGATTCAAGTAAGCAAGTAAGCAAATAGCAAGTAACAACAGTCATTCAATTGATACACAACACAAAGATCACAGTTTGCGTTTGAGAGATAATAAGATAATTAATTTGATAAATGGTACGCAAGTGTCCCCAAAACATTTGAAAACAAGTAAAATAGGGGAGTGATTACTCACCTGATTAGAGGAACGAAATACAAATGAAGATGATGAGAGAGATAAACCCCTTCGGGATATACCGTCAAGGATTCCTAGTTAAATAGTAATAATAGTGTGAGTCCAATTATAAACGATATAACATGTATAACGGATTTAGGAATTCGATAAGATTTGAGTTAGGTTTTGGAATTAGAAAATTTAATGATTGAACGATTGATCTCTACGGATTATTTGTTATTACGGAAACAATATAATTATTCATTGTTTAATTAAAGAATCGTTTACTTATCATATAAACTGATTTATGAATAATTTGTTTAAATAAATAGGAGTTGTGATATATTATAATAATAAACGTTTAAATAGTTAATTATAATAAAATTCATATTTTAGAATCTTTAACGAAACCCAAAGGTAAAATATAGTTAATTCGCGTAACACGTTTAAGGACGCTTCATTGTATTTTCGTTTAAAAAGAATAATATATATATATATATATAAATATATATATATATATATATATATATATATATATATATATAAACAAAAGCTTTTGGCAAGAAACGATGACTTAAAGATGTGGGTTCAAATAAAATAATGTGTATTTGATAATTAATACTAATTTATATTAAATTTATAAAACATTAAAGCCATTAGAACCAATAAAAACCAAGAAAGGAAAATAAACAAAA